>NC_056737.1:1852387752-1852540252 GCF_019279795.1 Protopterus annectens
TTCCTTTTCTATGTGGAGTTTTTACCAGTCAAATTGTCTCCCTCTACTCTTCCCTCATTAGGCCAGTCATTGAGTACAGTGCTTTAAACACCTGCAAAAACTGGAGAGGCTGCAAAAGTACCTCACAAAGAGGATTCTAGGCCTTAAACATTTGTCCTATATGTACACCAAAGAAAGCCAACAAACCAAAAATATGCCAGAAAGTACTAAGAAGACTATTGGTTACCGCTTTTTTTTTTTATTGTATTAAATTATATATATTGGGGGATTGTTTTATATGCTTTATGTTCTTTGTCTTTAAGGTAGTAATTGGATATTGATTGCCATATTAGGTGTATTTAATAAGTGCTTTTACTGTGATTCTTTGTCTGAGGAAGGTTGGAAGTTCTAACTGAAAGCGTTACCAATAAAGTCTGTTTGGATTATCATCTTAGTACTTTCTGGCATATTTGTCCTATGTGGACAGACAAAAAAACTCCAACTATTCACTGTCTCATATCGCCTACTTAGAGACAATCTCTGCTTGACTTAGAAAACCATGTCTGACCCGGCTCTGTGCCACATCTAAAGAAATCCCAATCCCTCTGCACCACACAGTCCAGAGATCTCGACTTCATTACCATAATCAACAGAACATGGTGGAGAGACAGGTTATAACCCAGAAAGCAGAGCACCTCACTGGCCCTCTTCAAGAGAAATCTTGATGAGTGGATGGGAAATAGAAAATTCACTCCAGTGGCTTTACTCAGAGGCACTGGGAACTAAGGTCGGGTGGCACGATGCCAGGGTAATCCTATGGGCTAGGCTTGTAAAGGCCCCAGGGCCATTAGCCTAGTACACACTTATGAAAACATGAACACCTTGCCAGGATATTGTATTATAAAAAAAAATCAACAGCCTTTAAAACCTACTGCCTTCTTAGTATCTGTTTAATCCTGCCAGGATATTGTTAGAAAAAGTAAACATCCAGCCCAGAGCCCAGTGCACATTCATCCACAAAAAGGCTCAGTCTCTGCTACTGTGTACAGCCTTCTAGTATTTGGTTGACTCTGGCAGGCCAAGGGGGATTTCAGAAGCAAAACATGATATCCATCAGTTAGGCACCAACCAACAGACAAAGTTTCTATAAATACAGTTATTTAATGAAACGTATATCTGGTTGACCCTGCCAGGAAAATGCACAAGTTTCAACTTACTGACTGGTAGTAATTATTACCAAGACAGTCAGTTCATAATTCACTGAAAGCATTTTTTTTTCTTTTCGGTAGCCTTGGCTTCTCATATTCAATCACTCATCTTTCCAAAAATTTGGGGGTTTACCTTTCCTCAGAAGAAGCCTTCTTTTCAATTTGCCAAATGTGGCATTCAGCAAAACAGATTCATAACTTTGGGACTCCTATATTTTTGCTTTTGGTAAGTTGACATATGTACACCTGTTAATGTAGTGCTTATGTTTGACTGTTTGTTAGAGAGGACTGTAAGTGTCCTTACTGAAACCATGAACCAAAGTGATGAAATCACTTTAATAAGCCTATTAAAGTGATTTCAGCACTTTGGTTCATGGTTAAATTGACTTTGTTGGATTGTTTTGCTTTTTGTGACGATTCACTGGACTTGCTTGAATTAAAGGCTTTTGCTTGTTGATGCCCCCCCCCAAAAAAAAAAAAAACTGTTAACAATTGGGCTGGTTTTAACTGGTAATTGTTTGTTGAAGTGGGAGAAGGTATATGTGATTATGCCAGTATAAAAGAGTACTTAGAACAATGAACTAAGGTTTGGTGGTGAGGGTTATAATACTTAAAAGATTTTATTAATCTATATACATGCACACATACAAGAACTTTGCTAAAAGCTGAACTGCCTAGATTGAGTAGGGGATGTAACTGATGGAATCCTGGGTTAGTTATATAGCTGCATACCTCTCAACTGTTCTTTTGATAGAGCATTTCAATTTTAGCAGTGTTTTAATATTTGTTCTGCTGCTCTGATTTCTCATCTAACAGTTTTTTCCTATTTATTGGCTCAACAAGCAAGAGAGAAGCTCATTAAAGACAAAATGGAGTCAGTGGAGTCATCGCAAGCTTATAGCTACACCGTAATTTTGGTCTGTTGAACAACCAGTAACACAATGTAGCTTGAAAATTAGGCCAGTTGCACAGTGGGCTTTTAGTTGTTTGTATTATTGGTCTGTTTTTCTAATTGCGCTGTGCTGCTGTTCTGTTCAGCAGACCAGTAGCACAGTGTATCTAGAAGCTGACATTGTCACTTTAAACTTAATGGCTTATAGTGCTGTTTTTTTTTAATCTGGTTTTATTTACACGGTTACAGTTTATATTTGTTTAAATGAATGTGTTAGTATGTTTTGTGTGAGAGTAACTTTTACAGAAAACTTGTATGAAACTCTTCAACAGTTAAAGTCCATTTTACTATTTTTGTGTGTTTAGAGGAGGAAAGTGTCTCTTTTGGGGCATCTGCTACTATTTTTTAAGGTCAGCACTATAGTTTGTTTTTATTTTATAGAGGTATGGATAGTCTATTTTATTTAGGGAGGTGTTTGCTTTTTTTTTTTTTTTTTTTTTAACTGTGGATTTACTTAAATTATAATTTTTCTCAGCTAGAGCGTCTTCTGCGTAAAGACATGCGCGAATGGGCGTACCTTCGTTGAAGGTTGTGCGTCAGGACTGGTAACTCGGCACGTAAAAATCAACTACCAGTCATTAGCGGACCGGAGTTCCGCTGTGGTGACACCTAACCGGGAAAAGCCGAAAGACACAACAACATAATTTGTGTTTGTAAAAGCAGTGTATTGGGGGAGGAGCATTGGAGAATTGTTTTGTTTGATGGTGGTTAGGGTGTTAAGCATTTAGTTCACTGATACTGATGATAATGGATTGAAGAGTTTCTCTGAGGAATAGTCTGTAATTGTGTTATAGCTTTCCAGAACTGCACAGACCAGGGTTTATAGTGCAAACAGGTCTGTCTAGCCTTTGTCCCTTTTTTCCTAGGTAAAAAGTTAGTTTTGGGATTATTTTGTTTTGTCAGTCAGTCTTTCTGTCTGTCTACCCCCCGTCTCTCTTAGTAGGTGTAAGTGGTTTTCATTGGTTCCTTATTGAAATATCGGCACTCATAACGCTGAGTGCTGAAACTCTGGAAAGAAACGTCAAAAATGCAGGAGAAAATTGAATATCACTTTCCTCAACTTCTGTTTTATACAAGTCCCCTTGCACCCCTGACTTGGGAGACCCCCTGAGTTTTTATATATATATATATATATATATATATATATATATATATATATATATACACACGCACACAAATACATATATATAGGTCACCATACCTTAGAGAAGAAAATATTTTGAGAAATGGTAATTTCTGACTTGGTATATGCAAGTCCTTTTTTTTTTTCCATTCAGTCTCAACTTTTCAATTGACTGACGTGAGTAAATAGTAAAAATTAGTGCTGAGGTAGGATTATGTGCATTGGCGATAAGTCTACATTTTGTTGAAGTTAGACTTGAAGTGCAAGCAATTTTGAAGAGCTGTGGTACTAATGCAGCCACAACCAGTACTTAGCGCAAGTATGGCCATTCACAACAGTATGTAGTCTTTGTAACCGAGCACAGAAGACTGCATTTGTATGGGTCAGTCATGGTAAATGGTCTTTTTATATTAGCATCTGTATGACTGAGCCTGATAAAAAAAAAAAAGACCAAGTATAACCGTATCCTGTTGCACTTGATGGGATTTATACTCTGCTGATACAGTTCTGTATTTAAAATAATCACCTGCAGGTGTTTTTTTTTTTCTCTGCGTCAATGCTACTAATGTTCTGCGTACTGTTTCCTAAATAATTGTGACGTCTACTACAAACTAAGCCTCTCTTCAAGATGCTTGGAGCTCTTCCCATGTACTATTTGTGTTAGGCAAAAATGAGTAAAGACTGTGATGTCAGGATTTCATTGTGTAGCGATGAAAAGTTTGTATTACTGTAGTTTAAAACCATTTTAAATTTACAGTTCTGGGGGACTGGGAGAAGAATAATTTCTCTAGAATGAGCCATTGTTGCTTTTTTTTCCCCTCCTTCTGTACAGTGCACACAAGGTCAGGATCGTAACATCCCAGCTCTTTTTAGCTGTTTTCTACAAAGAACAGAGGTTATGCTACTACACATGAAATGCTGAAACTGGGTGTTTTATGATAGCAATAGTGTTGTGCAGGAACTGCGGTGGTGGTGCTGCGGTAGCGTTGTCGCCGCACAGTAAGACGTCCTGTTCGATTCTCAGCTAGAGCGTCTTCTGTGTGGAGACATGCGTGAATGGGCATACCTTCGTTGAAGGTTGTGCATTAGGGCTGGCAACTCTGCACATAAAAGTCTACTGCCAATCATTAGCGGACCGGAGTTCCGCTGTGGCGACCCCTAACCGGAAAAAGCCGAAAGACTCAACACAATAGTGTTGTGCAGGAACAGACCCCCCAGGAAAGACTTGGCTGTATACTTTGCAGAGCACAGTATATCCAATGTATGATTGATATTCAGTGTACAAAAACCTTCCAGAATTTCATTGGATGTGTTAATTCTGTCTGCAGTACACTGAAGACTGAGGAACCACGTACTGCAGACCTTAGAATAACTAATGCATTGTTGCATCTTTAACTCCAGAATTTTTTTCCACACTTGGCATCAGCAGCATGCTTCTCGACATTTAGTTAGGGTGGGGTGGGGCTTATTGTAAGTGAGGCAACTAGACCAGAATGCCCCCTCCACCCCAAGAAAATCATGACTTCTGCCCACTTTTGGAAGGTATTAAGTGACAGGCAGGTAGTATGTGTGTGTTTTGTTTCTTGGTGGTATTTGGATGTGGACTTTATTTTTCAGGATGCTTTTCTTTTCGCCTCTGGGCCTGTCAGTCATCATTCCTCTGCCACCCCAGAGACTTTACTTGCACCAAACAAGAGCCAACCAGTCATTTTATTTATTTATTTTATTTTGACATTTGTTGACCGGGTTAGTCTGACTAGGCGAATGCCCCTTGTCAGTGGACACAAGAGGAGAAAAGCTCCACAGTTATACATACACGATAAAGACACAGGAATAGCATAGTTCACAATACAGTTTAATAATACAGTTATTTATACATTTGTATCAGAAGGTAGTGATCATGAAACATTTTGAAGGTTCAGATAAAACATGAGTATAATGGTTACATTACATATAGAAATCTCACATGAATACAAACAGTGTGAAGTTATGACCACAAGATCAACATGGAATATGACTCGATATTAGAATCTGAGGAGAAAATTATATGACCTATTTTATGGAAAATAGGTGGAAGGTCTATAAAGAAAATCTGGTATGGAGTAGAGAGGAGGTAGATTAGGTTGGGTCAGTACATGAGCAGGTCCAGGAGTTTAATATAATGTTGTTGTTTTTTTTAACAAATAGTGTCTGGGATCAGCCTGACATGTAGGTGCAGTTTATTGCAGGCTTTGGCTACTGAGTGATTATAGAGAAGTTTGCCAGTGTTTTATTTTGTGTATATATCTCAGGGAGGTGTTTATGAGAGCTGTGGAGGGTCCGTGCAGAAGTGAAGAGGAAGAGAGGTGTAGACAGCAGGACAAGAATTGGGTCGGTTAAGGATACTGTGGGCTAGGTGAAGTTGAGGCACAATGAGTTGTTGCAATTCAGACCACTGAAGGTTTTTTAGGGATAGGCAATGGTGTGAGCGATTTGGGGTTTATTTGATGCGACTCAAGCAATTTTATTATAGGTGAGTTCCAGTTTATGCAAGAGCTTAGCTTGTAAGTTGGTGAGAATTGGGCAACATATAGGAGAATGGTTAGGAGATATGCTGGTTAGAGAGTAAGTTTAGATTCATTTGTGAGGAATTTTGTCTGGAGGATTTTTTTTTTTTTTTTTTTTTTTTTTTTTTTTAAATGTATTGTTGTATATGTACATTTAATTTTTAATTGGTCATCGGTCGTCTATTATGACTCCTAGTAATTTAGTGTGCTTTTCTACCTTGATAGTTGTGCTGTTGAGATAAGATACAGTGAAGGTATCTTTTTAGGTGTTGTAGAGATTTTGGGAGGAAGAGGAGAACATTTTTTTTTAGGGTTAAGAAGGAGCTGGTTGAAAGTTAGACATTTTTCTACAGATTAAAGAATTTCTTGAGTGAGGGTAAGGAAGGAGGTTTGAGAGCTTGTCAAGTAGGAAAGAATAGTACAGTCATCAGCGTACTGAATTAAGGAAGAGTGTGGGCAGGATGTGTTCAAGTTGTTGGTGAAAATGTTGAACAGCAGGGGTCCAAGAATGGAGCCTTGGGGAACTCCAGTGTGAATGGGAAGTAAGGGAAAGAATGCAGAGAGCCATTTAACAGGTTTAAGTCCGTTTGAGGGGTAGCTTGTAAGTTACAGTAGAGTTAGAATAAGGTTAGAAAGTTTGGACAAAAAAGTTGTGGGAGACTGTATTAAAGGCCTTTGATGGAGGAGTAAAGAGGAGACTAATTTTATTATTGTCTCTAGCATTTCAGATATCCTGAGTAAACAATACTAATGCAGTGGATGTACTGTGACATGGACGAAAACCATGTTGGGTAGAGGGTAGGAGATTCTCTTGTAGAAGATGACTGAGCAGTTGAATATGGATATTATTTCCCAAGAATCTTAGAGGGGACAGAGAATGGCTGTAAGCCAGAAATTGGAGGGGTAATTTGAATTACCTCCTTTGTGTAAGGGTATAACATAGCACTTCTTCCAGATGTCAGGAACAATATTTTCTTGTGTAGATCTATTTCGAAATGGCATAAGCAATGGATTTTGCAGCTACTTTAAGGAACAGAGGAGGTAAGTCATCAGTGGAAGATAAGCAAGTTTTGAGTTTGCTGAGGAGAGATTTGATATAGACAGTGGGGACAGGTTGAAGAGAGAAGGGAGCTGAGTGGGTGGGGACAGGTTGAAGAGGGAAGGGAGCTGAGTGGGTGGATGCAGAGGGGGAGGTAGAGGGGTAGGTGCATGTATCTGTTTTAATCAGTTTCATAACTGAGTCAATGAAGAAGGTATTTAGAAGTGTAGCTGTATCAATAGGAGATGAGTTAGGGGAGGGAGAGGGTGTGGAGGGCAGTTCAAGGGTATAGGAGTTTAATAGAATTCCAAAATTTGGGGGGGGGGTTAGATTTATGGTTATGTTGTAGTTTTAGGTAGGTTTCTCTTGCCTTTATTGATTTGCTTTATGGTTGTTAAAGTTCTCTGTAAGATTGTAAATTGGGAGGAGATTTGTTTTTTTGTCCAGTTTTTCCAGGCAATGTCTCTCTTGCACATAAGGGTGCGGGTGTTTTCAGTTAACCAAGGGGCAAAGTTTGATTTTATTCTAGTTCTCCTGACAGGAGTTTGAGTTCAGGATGTTTAGGAAGATGCTGTTAAATTTTAGTACCACTTTTAGGGAGTGGTTATCCAGAAAGAGCACAGCAGCTAGCTGAAGGTGTATTGGCTTGCGACAGTCTCTGTAGCAATGAGATTTATGGTGTTGGATAGGGTGTCTCTGAATATAAGGTGGTCACTAAGGGTATGGGGCAGAGTGGAGGCGGTTGTGGTAATGGTTTGGTTTGGCTGTGAGTATCCAATCAAGTGTAGAGGCAGTATTGGTATGCTTGTTCAGACGAGTGGGTGAAGTCATTAATTGGGAGAAACCATAGAGATGAATACTAGTACTGGGAGAGTCTCCAAGGTTAAAGAATCCCAGTCAATATTTACATCAGCCAGAATAATGGTTTCATAGGTGATAGCTTGTGAGTTCCAGGAAAGAATGTGTTCTAGGACAAGGATGTCCTTACTTGGAGGTATATAGATGGAAGTTGTAGTTATTCTGTTGTGACTATTTAAGTTGCAGGTAGCTAGGATGACCTCTGCTGGAAAGAAATTTCGAGGAGAGAGAGAGGTAAAGGGTAAAGGGAGAGTTGTTCTGAGTACAATGTTACACCCCCGCTTTTTTTGTTGAGTCTATCTTGGCGGATAATATTGCATCTGGGGGGGTTAAGATTTTGCTATGAGTTATGTGGGGTTTTAACCAGATCTTCATCGTGTTTCACTGTTGCAGTCATGACTGTAGGGTTCTCCCCTGCCGGCAGGCAGCCCCAGGTCGGCCAGAATCCCAAAGTCTGGGTCCGGCGTCGGCTGTTCAACCATGCTCCCTGACGTCAGAGTGCCAGGAGTACAAAGCTGACAGCCGACGCCATCTTCTCCAGTCTTTCTTGCCGTGCGGTGATAGCAGTTCGTAAGTTCCGGTCGGCTGACTCCTGACGAATTTTTCTATATACTTCGGTCCGAAGACTTTCTTCTCCACTCAAAGCTAAGTACCCTGTTGGGGAAACTTTTTTTTCTTGCTCCACTCCGTTGTCAGAAAAAGTTAATTGTATTTCATGTGGGAAGCAAATACCTCATAAGGATTTTCATTCTTACTGTATTCCTTGCTTAGGCCCTGACCACGACGCAGCTAGTTGTCAGTTTTGTGCTAGATTCAATCAACATGCAATTAAGCGAAGGTACGATTTTGCTTTTCATTACTTCTGTAGGTGCTTTAACTACAAAATGTCGTCGGATACGGTCCCGGCTACCGGAGTTCACAAACGTCGCAAGGATAAAGACAGGCCTCCGAGGTCCAAATCTGATGATAGCGCACAAGCAGAGCCAGCTTCAGGTTCGGCTGTCGTCAGTGAGGCACTTTTGCAGCCCCTGTCGTCGGCCATTTCAGAACCGACGGCCGACACGGACTCTCATGAGGAGCCAACCAGGCCTTTAAATATTTCTGTTGCAGGACCTTCGGACAATGCTCCTTCGGATGGGTCCAGAGCCGCTGTGCAGGTACCTGCTTCCGAAGGGGTTTTCAGGCCTACTCAGCTACTAGTAAAGGCAAAGCCAAAGGCAAAGACTCCTTCTAAATCAAAGACTTCAACACAGGCCTCTTCAAAACCGGCTCCCAAGTCACAGAAACAGTTACTCAAGATGGCAGAGGATTTACTTACTATGATTAGGGGTTCACATCCCCCTCCAGACAAAAGGCCAAGGCAGGATGTTTATTATGATTCCTCTGATCAGGCTTCTGTTTCCTCAGTTTCTTCTTCTGATCAGGAATATTCTTTCCCTCCTTATGAGGATTCTGATGCTGAAGAATCCATTCCTTCAGCTTCTCCCCCTGAGGATTTCTCTTTTGGGGAAACTTTGCATGAAATGAGGGAACATTTCCACTCGGAGGGACAGGAGTATTCGCAATCCAAGAAAAGACTGAGGGATTTTCTACTTCTTCCCCAACATAGACCCTGTCTATTCCTCCTGTTTTGGATATTGTGGATGATGCCTTTTCGGAGGCTAACTTAACCCCTGACTCTTTTCCTCCTGCTCCTGTTAAGCCTGATAGATATTACAGGGTTCCTGATTCCCATCAGTTTTTATACAAGAACCCTGCTGCTGACCCTGAAACCATTTCTCAGGGTCCTAAGGGAGTTAAGGCCGCTTCTGCCAAAAATCCCATTCCTACTGAAAAGGATTCTTGATCCTTAGAAAGATGGGGCAAAAGGTGTACACTTCTGCTACTTTGTCCATTAGGGCTTTAAACTGTCAGTTTCATATGCTTAAATACCAGCAATTTCTCTTGTCTGTCTTAAAACAAAAGCTTACTTCCATTTCTGCCTGTGCAGATAAGGAATTACATGACTTATTGCATGCCACTGAACAGGTTGGGAAGCATGGTTTACACTGTGGATTTGATGCCTTGGAGGCTTCTTGTAGGGCTGCGGCCTCTGGCACAGTCATTAGAAGGCATGCATGGTTAAAGGAACAAAATTTACCTGAACAAGTAAAGGCTAAATTATTGGATGCTCCTGTTCAGCATAATGTTTTGTTTGGATCAAAAGCTGAAGAGGTGATTAAAAGATGGAGGATAAGGCGAAATCCATGCAAACAGTTAAAGATTTCTTACAAGTACAGCCACCTAGCTTTAGCAGGAATTGGCCTTCAAAAAATTGGTCCTTTCCCACTTCAGACAGGCCTCAGAGGGGTAGATATAGACGCTCCAGCGGTAGGCCTCAAACACAAGCTGCTTATAGACCAAGACAGTGGACTGCTTCCACCCCTAGGGGAGGAGAGGACAGGTCACAATCTCAAAGGAAACAAACTCAATGACTCCCTCTGTTGGGCTACAGGAACTTCTTACCTGTAAGCCCCTCTCGGAGGAAAACTCTCTCTTTTTTATCAAAATTGGACTCAAATAACCCAAGACAAATGGGTTTTGGATGTGGTTTTAAGAGGTTACAAATTCCATTTTCATACCTTGCCAAGGCCAAGCAGATGGCCAGACCTTCCAAAACATCAATGGACGGAGGCCTTAAACCAGGTGGAAGCTCTTTTGGCTATGAATGCCATAGAACTGGTTCCTCTTTCAGAGATGGGAAAAGGTTTTTACTCGAGGCTTTTTCTAGTCCCAAGGAAGCAAAACTTATGGAGACCCATTCTGGATCTGTCTGTCTTGAACACCTTTCTAGAGATTCCAAAATTCAAGATGCTTACTCTACAGCAGCTACTTCCAATGCTGTCCAAAGATGCATGGATGGTAACTTTGGATTTAAAGGAGGCATATTTACACATTCCCATCAGGCAAGATCGCAGAAAATACCTCAGGTTCAAGGCCGGATCGAGGCACTTTCAATACTCTGCGCTGCCCTTTGGATTGTCTACTGCGCCCAGGGTCTTCACCAAATGCCTGGCTCCAGTAGTAGCTTACTGCAGACTCAAGGGGATTCAAATTTACCCTTATCTGGACGATTGTCTAATTCAGGCAGACAGCAAGGATGTCTTACTCCAGCATCTAGAATTTGTACAGAACCTCCTCATGTTCCTGGGATTCTCTGTAAACATAAAAAAGTCAAATTTGACACCATCACAACATTTCTGGGTGCACTTCTAAACACCACAACCCAGATGGCATTTCTGACATCCGAAAAACAATTACAGCTGGCTTCAACTTTCAGAACCTTGGCAACTCTAACTCAACTATCTGCAAGGAAATTCCTGCAGGCTTTGGGTTACATGGCCTCCTGCATCCTTCTCGTACCATATGCAAGACTACACATGAGGAAAATACAGTGGTACCTAAAAAGTGTATGGTCTCAGCATTGCCACAGTTTAGACATACTGATCTCCTTCCTTCCTTGCCTTCAAAAGGAATTTCTTTGGTGGTCCAGGGCATGTGTTCTAAACAAAGGGAAACCCTTCCGTCTGCCTCCTGCCACTCAGATTCTAACCACGGACGCCTCGGATTATGCTTGGGGAGCCCATTTTCAGGGCAATTGTTTGCAGGGCCTTTGGACAAAGATCAGAAGCACCTGCATGTCAATTTAAAGGAAATGTTAGCCGTTCAGAAAGCTCTATTGGTCTTCAGGAATCTTTTACAACCAGGACAACTGCTAATACGGACAGACAACACCACAGTTATGTGGTACATAAACAAGCAAGGGGGATCTCATTCCTACCCCCTTTGCAGACTAGCCATGGATCTATGGAACACAGCTCTAGCTTGCAATCTGGATCTTCAAGCTCATTTTCTACCAGGGAAACAAAACTTCCTGGCAGACAGTCTGAGCAGAAACCTTTCGGATCCACACGAGTGGATGCTGGACACCAAAATATTCAGGATGATAACAGCAGTCTGGGGATGTCCTCACATAGACCTCTCTGCATCCCATCTCAATCAACTACAGAATTTTTGCACCAGGACTTTCCACAGAGAAGCTTGGAAAGTGGACGCCCTGTCATTCAGTTGGAGGAACCTCTCGGGATATGCCTTTCCGCCTCTTCCTCTTCTTCCACGGGTTTTATTGAAGATAAAACAGGACAAGCCCAAGATGATAATCTTGCTGGCTCCAAATTGGCCTCGGCAGTTTTGGTATCCAACTCTTAAAAAACCTATGCCTGGAGCCCCCTTGGGTTTTACCTCAGTCTCCGAACCTTCTGTCCCAACATCAGGGTCAGGTTCTACACTCTCATGTCAGAACTCTCAGCCTGGTGGCCTGGTTAATCCAGGGCCTTTGATTTCTTCTTTACTGCCCAAGCAGGTTATGGATGTCATTTTAGAAGCCAGGCATCCTAGCACTAGAAAATCTTATGCAGGAAAATGGAAAAGATTTTGTTCCTGGATGCAGGCTCAGGATTCTGAACCTCTTCTTCCTAATATTACTTTAATTTTACTTTACTTGACAGATCTCTTACATAAGGGTCTCTCTTTCTCTTCCATTAAGATACATGCCTCTGCTATTTCTGCTCATTATAATACAGACCCTCCCATCTTTTCCCACCAGCTCATGAGACAGTTTCTCAGAGGAGCTAAGAACTTAAGACCTCCTAGATCTCCTCCCATTCCTGCTTGGGATCTCAACTATGTTTTGGAAAAACTAACCTTGCCTCCTTTTGAGCCTGCTGCCTCTTCTGACATCAAGTTTTTATCTTGGAAGACAGCTATCCTGTTAGCCCTAACCTCTGCCAGGAGAGTTTCAGAGTTACAAGCTCTTATGGCTGTGGAACCTTATATTATTTTTCATCAAGACAGGGTATCTTTGAGGACTAATTCTACCTTCATGCCTAAGGTGGTTTCCAAAGTGGCTTTAAATCAAACTATACACGTGCCAACCTTTTTCCCCACTCCTCAAAATAAAGGGGAAAGGATATTACATTCCTTGGATGTACACAGATAACTACGTTTTTACCTGAACAGAACCAAGAACTTCAGAAAATCAGAACAATTGATCTGAAGTAGGCAGACTTCATTTGTCTGCAACCTGTGGGTATCGGATCCGACCTCAGATCCGAGCCGGCATTTCAAAAGCTTAGGCTCCGAGCTCCTAGCTCCTCCCTCTACCCATAACCCCTTGCCAAGCCCTGACTGACCCCAGATTTCGTTTGCCGCTTTCAAGTTGCGACGGATTCCTTGAGCTCCTAGTGCAGATAAGTTTTCTGACAGGAAAATTTTGTAAAATTTAACCTTTTTTGATTAATTTAAATAGAAGTGTGTCTGTTAGGCTTTCCTTCCTCTACCTTTTATTTTTTCTTCCGGTTTTTGAGTTTGAGTGGTTTGTGTGTGTTTAGGCCTGTTAGGGCTAGAGTATGTCTGAAGCCCATAAGGCAGTTTTTGAAGTGCACCGAGTGTGGCCATAAGCTGTCCCCGGATGGCCACACTCGTGTGTTAATGCTTGGGGGCTGAACACCTGTCATCTGGTTGTACCATTTGTGCAGGGTTCAACCCCCGAGCTTTGAGGGAGCGGAGGTCGGCTGGTTCTGGCGGGACTTCTCCCTCCAGATACCGCTTGCTTCTGCCCTTCTACACAGCAAGCAGTTGCTGTGGGCTCTCCTCCACCGGCTGGGACTCAACCTCCCTCTAAGATGCCGGAGGAGAGAGAGTCTTCTAGAGAGAGAGAAAAGAAGGAGAGGCACAGGAGAGGCACCACAAACGGAGAGCTGAAACCTCTAGTTCGGCTCCTCCATCCAAGCGGGCCTCTCCTGTGCCTTCTAGTTTCCCTCCTCCTCGGCTCCACTACCCTCGGTTTCCTCCTCGGCACGAGGCGGAGGAGGCTGGCCCTTCAGCGGGATCCCCCAGGCGGCTCTCTAGGTCCGCTTCGGTGGCCTCGACTAGATCTACCTTCTCCATGAGTGAAGCAGACATGGACCGGATGATGAGGAAATTCATCTAGGCCCAAATGCAAATGGGAGTGCTCCTAGCCCCTCCCAATCCGGGAGGGGCTTCGACCCCTTTTTTTGCCCCTTTGGCTCCTTCTCCGACCCACACCATGGGTTCGGAGCTGTCGGCGCCGGGCAGAGTTGGATCCGGGGGTGGGGCGGATCCGATAGGTCGGCGCACCTCGGATCCGTCCCATCCCTTGAGTGCTTGGTGCCGGACCCGACCTCGGAGCCGAGGACCGAGCCTCGGATCCGAGGGAGCTGGTGTGTCTTCGGCTCCGTCTAGGTCGGAGCACACCGGTCTCTCGGATCCGACGGTCTCAGCTCCGGCTCCGATCCGTGCGTCGGATCCGAGTGGGGGTCGGCTCTCGGGGTTCAGAGAAGCTGGCTCCCCCTCGGCCTTCGACGTAATGGAAAGGGCACTGTTGAGGACTTCCGGACCCCCGGTCCCTGCCACGGCTCCATCCCGCACTCCCTTGCAGTTGGGCCAGGCTCCCACCAGCCGGTCCCAGGGACAGCCCGCCTCGATGTCCCAAGTAGTTCCCTTGGAACATCCAGCTGCGGAAGAGTACTCCTCGGACAGCCCCCCCGAAGAAGTACCTCGGAAGCGTAAGTGCAAAAGGAGGCACATGGACTCCCCTGGGTCCGTTACCGACACAGACTTGGATGAAGGGAGGCTCCCCAAGGTCACCCCCTGAAGACGTCTCATTTGGAGACATTATGGAAATGTTGAGGATCAGGGGGGGGTGGTCTGCCCCCAAGGCCTCCTCAGACGAGTCTGTGTTCTTGGAGGCATTCGAGGCGGGCCCATCTACCTCTTGGGTGTCCCTCCTGCCGACCCTCTGGTGGACCTTATATCCACCAGAGCGTGGAAGGATCCGGACACCGTTGAGCCTGTACCCAAGCATCCTGACCGTATCCTTTCCCCTCCGGCGGACCACACTCACTGGAGCAAAGGCCCCCCCAGTAGATGCCATGATGATGGCTGCAGCCACTAAGAGGGAATTGGCCCAGGAGAGTCCCTCTATGCATCCTCCGGGCAAGGAGTCCCGCTCGATGGATCGCATTGGGAAGCGAGTTTTCAGTTCAGCAACCTTCTCTTTGAGAGCACTGAACTACATGGCACACGTCATCAGGATGCAGCGGGATTTGATTAAAGAATACGCTGCATCTCCCCCAGAGTCCATGTCAGGTGAGGACAAGCAGGTATACTCCACCCGAATGGCCACTCTTAGAGCAGTTTCTAACACATCTATGCGGCTACTTTCTCACGCTACTGAGGGAGCCGCTAGAGCCAGCGGAGCAGGCCTAGTCATGAGGCGGCAGGCCTGCCTCCGCCACTGTGATTTCGCAGAGCCCTTCAAGGCGACTTTCGCGAATGCCCCCTTTGATGGTTCTGCCTTGTTTGGCAAAACTGTTCACGAAACATTGGTCCAGAGCGAGAAGGACGGGAAGACGCTGTCTGCCGTCGGAGTCCGCTTCTCAGCTCCCCAGAGGTCCTTCTCGAAGAGCCAAAAGGGACAGAAGAAGATGTGGTTCCGGAAGTCGCAGCAGTCCCAACCTGCTCCGGATAACCAGTCCTCCCGTGGCAGAGGAGGACAGGGAGGTTGCCGTCCTAGAGGCAGGGAGGCTCCTAGAAACTTTGGGTCCAGAGAACCTTTCTCTGATAGGCCCATGCAGCAGCCCTGAAGGGTTGCCCGGCTGTCCGTCTCTGGAGGCAGTCGGGGGGCGCTTTTCGAGGCACCTAACTTCTTGGGAGTCCATCACAACAGACCGTTGGGTGCTTCGCGTGATATCCAGAGGTTATACAATTCCCCTGTACAAAGTTCCCAGATCTCGCAGCCTCCCAGATGTTCCACCCGACCAAAGGGAGGCAGCAGCTATCGAAATCGGACAGCTGCTAGAAAAAAGAGCTATCCAGTCGTCCCTAGATCAAACCGGGTCAGGGTTTTACTCCAGGTTCTTTTTAGTGCCAAAGAAAATGGGGGACTTAAGACCGATCTTAGATCTTTCCCTGCTGAACCTGTCAGTAACCAAGCAAAAGTTCCGGATGGTCACCCTTCAATCTATACTCCCCCTCTTGAGGGAGAACGACTGGATGTGCTCCATCGACCTCAAGGATGAGTACTACCACATTCGCATGGACAGACGGTCCAGGAGGTTTCTTCGCTTCCGGCTGGGAGCCAGTCATTATCAGTTCAGGGTCCTCCCCTTTGGTCTCACCTCAGCCCCCAGGGTGTTCACCAAGGTTCTAGCGGTTGTAGCGGCCCACCTGAGGCTCCAGGGATTACAGGTCTTTCCGTACCTGGACGACTGGCTCCTGACAGCATCATCAGGGCATCTTCTGTGCTCAGCCAGGGACTACTTCCTTCGTATAGCCCCAAGGCTGGGCATCACTATCAACTGGGAGAAATCTTTACTGCACCCCACACAAGTTATAGATTTCATAGGAGGAAGGCTAAACACCAGGTCAATGCGAGCCTTCCTCACCCCAGACAGAATTTCCAACCTGAAGTGTCATGTCAGCGGTCCTGCAACCATTTCCGACAGCAGCTTCGGTCCTGAGGGCCCTAGATTCGATGGGCAGCTATCCACTTCTTATTCATGCGCGCTTACGCATGCGGGTTCTTCAATGGACCCTTCAGGTTCAGTGGTCCCCTCTCTGTTCCTCTCTCAACAGTCCGATAGTGGTCAGCAAAGCATGCAAGGATTCCCTTCTTTGGTGGCTTCGGTCTCCGGGGCCTCTGACAGGAGACCTTTTGTGCAGCATTTCCCGAGCCACAGTGACCACGGACGCTTCTTGCCTCGCGTCGCGGGGGCATTCTGCAGGGAAGATTGTCCAAGGCACGTGGAACTCCACAGAGACTTCGTTGCATATAAATGTCCTGGAAATGAGGGCTGTGCTCCTAGCGTTGCAGGCACTTCACAACGTTCTTCCTTCAGGGACTATTGCGATTCAGACAGACAACATGTCGGTAGTCTGGTACATCAACAAACAGGGAGGAACCAGGTCCTATCCCCTTTGTCGAGAGGCCATGAGAGTCTGGGAATGGGCAATTTCCACCAAACGCTTTCTTGTAGCAACGCACATTCCGGGAAAATCCAACATCCTTGCGGACAAACTCAGTCGCACCATTCTTTCCCTCACAAGTGGTCTCTCAATCCTCAGGTAGTGAAGAAGATTTTTGCCGTTTGGGGGCAACCCTGTTGCGATCTTTTTGCCTCTCACTCAAATGCCAAATGCGACAATTTCTTCGCTCTGCTTCCCTCACCAGGGGAATCCCGAGAGATCGCAGGTGCATGCTTGGCCTCCCGGTCTCCTTTATGCCTACCCTCCACTACCTCTGATGCAGAGGCTTCTGCAGAAAGCCAACAGTTTGGGGAGCAGAATGATTCTCATTGCCCGTTCTGGCCTCGTCAACCCTGGTTCCCCTTTGTATGGTCTCACAAAGTGAATCCACCCTGGATTCTGGATCCGATTCGGATCTCATCTCCCACCCTCTGGGAATTTGGTCCCCAATCGCACCCTGAAATTGACAGCTTGGCTGCTCCAGTTCCATCCTTGATTAGGACTCGGTATCTCGTCACCGGTCAAGGCCATCCTAGTGGCAGCTCATAAACCTTCCACTAGGCAGGTTTATCGGAGTAAATGGAAGAGATTCTCTATTTGGGCGGTCCAGAAATGTTTGGATCCTTTTCAGCACCTATGTCGGCAGTGCTGGATTTTTAACAGACCTCTTTCATCAAGGGGCAAGTTCTTCCACGATTAAGGTACAATTGGCAGCCATCTCTCATTATCACATTGGTCATGAGACAGCTCCCTCATGACGGTAAATTGTGCAAAACCTTTCTTAAAGGGATTTTTGTTGAGGCCTCCAGTCAAAGAGATTGTACCACCTTGGGACCTATCTTTAGTTCTGCAAGCCCTTACTGCTCCTCCCTTCGAGCCTGCAGCCTCTACAGACCTGAAGTACCTTTCCTGGAAGACTGCCTTCTTAGTAGCTATCACTTCAGCCAGAAGAGTGTCTGAACTTCAGGCTCTATGCGTCAAGTCGCCTTACCTTTCCTTCTTTCCAGATAGGGTGTGCCTCAGGACCAATCCATCTTTTCTTCCAAAAGTCTCTTCAGAATCTAATATCAACCAATCAATCAACTTACCTGTGTTTTTTCCCAAGTACTCAAACAAAGGAGAATACAAATTGCATTCCTTGGATGTTCATAGACAATTACGATTTTATATTCACAGAACAGCTGGTCACAGGCAATCAGATCAGCTGTTCGTCTCCTTTGCTAAATTTGCTTTGGGTAAAGCAGTTTCTAAAGTCACACTATCGAGGTGGATTGCTAATTGTATTCTGCAGGCTTATGACACTTCAGGTAGACCTGCTCCTCAGAGGGTTACGGCTCATTCTACTAGGGCAGTCTCCACGTCAGCCGCCTTTAAGTCCCGTGTGTCATTGGATGATATCTCTTGGCAGCCACTTGGGCCTCACCTCATACCTTTATTTCTCATTATAAGGTGGATGTTGTTTCCAGGGGAAGAGCATCCTTTGGCTCAGCGGTGCTCTGGAACATCCTTCCATGATGGCCGCCCAAGATTCAGGTAGCTGGGGACTCTGTCCCACAGGTTGCAGACAAATGAAGTCTGCCTACTTCAGATTTAGAAGTTATGTACTCACCATAACGTTCCATCTGAGTAGGTGACTTCATTTGGATGCAACCATCCCCCCCTCCATCCCCCTGACCTTTATACAGCGAGTATTTATGCTTTGTTCAGGTACTGTAGTCAGTATTATATAGGCAAACTCAATCTGAGGTCAGTCAGGGCTTGGCAAGGAGTTATGGGTAGAGGGAGGAGCTAGGAGCTCGGAGCCTAAGCTTTTGAAATGCCGGCTCGGATCCGAGGTCGGATCCGATACCCACAGGTTGCATCCAAATGAAGTCACCTACTCAGATGGAACGTTATGGTGAGTACATAACTTCTAATTTTTCTTATGCTTCAAGTTCCCAAGGTAAAGCCATTTCAAAACAGACCATTTCTAAATGGATTGCTCATGGAATCAGATTTTGTTATTCTCACCATGGAAAGCAAATCCCAGGGAGTATACGGACTCATTCCACCAGAGCTGCTGCCACTTCTGCGGCCTTCCTCAGGGGAGTTCCTACCAAGGACATTTTGGAAGCTGCAACTTGGAGTTCAGTGCATACTTTTTCTAAGCACTACAATCTACCTCTCTACTCTTAAGTCTAGGGCAGGCTTTGCCTCTGCAGTCTTGCAGGGCCTTTTAGCCGCCCCTTCCTCTTTATGACCACCTCCCTTTCTTTCAGCTTTGGGATTCTACCCTACAGTCATGACTGCAACAGTGAAACACGATGAACATTGTACAGTTGTGTACACCTACCATAAATGTAGATGTTCGAGTGTCTTCACTGTTGCAGTCTGGGTTTCCCTCCCTCCTGTCCCCTCTTGTTTTTACTTCTGTGTATTTCCTTTTTTCACCACTCTTCTGAGGTGTATTTGCAAAGGTTATGGGACCTTTTTCATTTTGGGGCTCCTGACATCTGGGGCAAGAAAAACTGGAGAAGATGGCGTCGGCTGTCAACTTTGTACTCCTGGCGCTCTGACGTCAGGGAGCATGGTTGAACAGCTGACGCCGGACCCAGACTTTGGGATTCTGGCTTACCTGGGGCTGCCTGCCGGCAGGGGAGAACCCTACAGTCATGACTGCAACAGTGAAGACTCTCGAACATCTACATTTATGGTAGGTGTACACAACTGTACTGTCTGTGAGAGGGTCAGGATATCGGGGACTGGAGAGATGTCCAGGAATGTAGTTCAATAACTTTTAGTATATAGAGGAAGAGGATGTAAAAATTGGGTTAGGGTGTATGTCACCAGCGAGAAGTATTTGTAATACAGAGGTTTTTTGTGAGGTAAATTTCAAAATTACGAGAACATACTTCAGCTTATTCTTAGGAGATATTGAGGGCTATTGAAATATATTTTTAATATGTGAATGTAGGTTTCATTGTGGTTAAATAGTGTAGGGGCAATATAGATTGTGGATGTTGTAGTGGTGTTTGTGAGAAAAGGCAAGGGTAGGGGCAGAGTATTTGAAGGATAGGTTGGCATGATAGGAAGTACAGAGACAGAGGATGTACAAGAAGGTAGTGATGATGAGTAGATTAGCATATTTAGTAGTAGAGCAAGGGTGAAAGAGGGGTACAATTGGGAATAGGAAAAGGTTAGTGTTATTAGAATCTTTGCTAGGGAGGGTTAGGAAAGCTACTCCTCAGTTGGAGTCTTTATTAAAATAAATGGAAGTGGGGGTTGATTGGTGTGACTGAGATGGTGGGAGGGGTTGGGGGAGTGGCTAGAAAGGATAGAGTATAAATTTAGGTATATTTGGGTGAGTGGGAATGGTGGTAGGAGAGTGTAGAGCTCGAGCTGTCAGTCTGCACGGTGTGAGTGAGAATGGGGATAGGGTAGGGGAGTGTAGAGCTCGAGCTCTCAGCCTGCACGGTGTGAGTGAGAATGGGGATAGGGTTAGGGGAGTGTAGAGCTCGAGCTCTCAGCCTGCACAAAAAGCACCCTGTATATAGTTAAGGAGATGCAGAGACACTGAATCTGTTACCGTAAGTATAAAGGTTCTGCCAGAAACTAACTCTTCAAGGTAGTATTCAGTGTGTCTAACATCTGTATTTGCTGTAGTGTCTAACTTCTATATTTGCTGCTAAATTAAAGAAATTCATTAACTGTAGAACTGAGATAGCAACATGTGGGTTTAAAAAAAAATCAGGGGGTTATTAATACAAGTAGAATATATGGGACAGGGAGTGTACTAACCGATAAGAATACTAGTATTGGGATTGCAGGTGCTCCAGAGGGCATGCTCCACAAGACACTTTTTAAAGTCCCAATAGTGTAAAACATAATTTGTAATATAGCTTATTGTGCAGGTTGAACCCTTTTGCTAGTAATCAGAAGGTTCCCTGTGACTTGGCTGAATCCCAGTGATGGCTGGTTCAGTCAGAACTTAGCACAGGGAGGTGGGTTAGGTGCAAAACTGAAAAAGAGGAGAAAGTGGAGACCTAAGGTGAGGAT
Organism: Protopterus annectens; assembly: GCF_019279795.1. Taxonomy (NCBI): domain Eukaryota; kingdom Metazoa; phylum Chordata; order Ceratodontiformes; family Protopteridae; genus Protopterus; species Protopterus annectens. Next base: position 1,852,408,580 of record NC_056737.1, read on the forward strand.
GTTGCAGTACTATGAGAAGACAGACATTACATGCAAACTAGAAGCAGAAAATGAATTCTCCAGTACACAATATTAGATATTTGTATATTTGGTGCACAGCAAATCAGGTGGGCACTTACTAAGTCATATACTTTGCAGTTACATTACCAAGATGTTACAGTTTCACTAAACATAGGGTTAAGCTTTGTGTAATCTTCTAATGTTAAATGAACCTGTGGTTTTAGCAGCACCGAGCAAAGCTAAGGAGATATTCACAAGAATAGCAAGAACACAGTTAATCTTAAAAAGCTCATATTAAACTAAGTTCTGTCTGTGCTGCCCATTATTTATTTATTTTTTTATTTTACATTTGTTGACTGGGCTAGTCTAGCTGGATACATGTCCATTTTCAGTAGAGGCCTGGGGAGAAAAGCTCCAAGAAACATACAAAATTAATATTTATTCATCTGTCATAACTTCTTTCTCTCTCTCTCTATATATATATATATATATATATATATATATATATATATATATATACAGCAATTCTTGCAAATATAGAATTTTTTTTTTTTTTTTAGGTACAAATTATAATACTTGTAGTGATTAATAACATAAGCATTCATTCCGTAGAGGGTAATGTGTAAGAGAGGGTACATTATACATATATACATAAGTTTTAGATGCAATAACATAGTAAATTGAAACATTAAGGGAATATTGTGAAGGGTGTGGGGTGAAAATTAGTAAAAGGAAAATTGTCAGGGTTAGTACAGGAGCATAGCCAGTGTTTGTTGAGAAATTAGTTTTAGATTACTTTTGAAAAGTGAGAGAGAAGTCTGAGTTGTGAGTTCAGAGGGTAGTTGATTCCATAGTTTTCCAACAGAGTTAGAGAACAAGGAATCACCTGCTGAGTTGTTAGATTTGGTCGTATTGATCATCAGTTTATTTGAGGAGCGTAGATTCTTGAGATTATTGTAAGGGGTAATGAGGCTAGACAGTATTGGAGTGTTGCTGGGTTGATACAGGGTCTTGGGTTATTGTAAGTTGGTGAAATTGGAGCTGGTTAAGAAATTCTAGCCAGTCTAGTTGTTTTAGATTCAAAGAGTGATGGGTTCTGAAAGGAGAGCCTGTAGCAAATCTAGCAATATTATTATAGAATGTTGCTAGTTTGTTGAGGTTGTTTTTGGAGAGATTGGTGTATATAGGAGAAGCATAGAATAGAGTGGAGATTGTGAATTCTGGCTATAGTGGTCTTGGCTACTGGTGTAAGAAAGGGTTTGATTCTGTAAAGGGATCCTAGTTTTTTGTTAACTAATTTTATTGTGGTGTTTATGTGAATATCCATCAAAGTTGAGATTGATTGTTATTCCTAAGAGTTTAGTGGTTGGGTCAGGAGAAATAAGAGTACAGTTGTTGGATGTGAGAGTGAAATGTAAGGGGGTGGACTTTGGGGTTGTAGTAAAGAGTAACAGTTTAGTTTTTTGGGGGTTTAAGAGGAGGCAGTGGTGTGAGAACCATTGTTCAACAGTATTGAAAGCTTTTTGGGTAAGAGACTGAAGTTTGGTTTGAGAAGTGGCAGAACAGATTATAGTAGAGTCATCTGCATATTGAATGCAGTTGGTGTGTGGAATAGCTGTTTGAAGATCATTAATATAAATGGAAAATAGGAGTGGGCCTAATATGGAGCCCTGTACACAGAGGGAGATAGGAAGGTGATTAGATAGTTTATTTTGCCAGAGTACAGCCTGCTGTTGGTTTTCTAGGTAGGATGTGAACCAATTCATAGATAGAGGATCAAGTGAAAGGGATTTAAGTATGTGTAGGAGTTGGTGGTTAACCATGTCAAAAGCCTTAGTTAAATCAGTGAAGACTGCAGAGGAAAGGCTATTTTTGTTGCGGTTTTTATTAATACAGTTTGTGAAGGATAGGGCTGTGGTGGTACTGTGGTAAGGTCTGACTCCATGTTGACAGTTGGCAAGTAGGTTATTATGGCATAGGTGGTTAAGTAGTTGCTTATGGATGCATTTTTCCATTATGTTTGCTAGAGGGGATAGTAAAGCTATGGGATGAAAGTTAGAGAAGTCATTGGAGTTGCCCCCTTTATGCATTGGGATGATATGAGGAATGTTCCAGATGGATGGGTAGTTCCTTCACTTATGGTCCCATTTATCAGAATGGAAATGGGATAGGCAATGGCCTTGGCTCCTTTTTGCAGGAATTCTGCTGGGAGTTTGTCAGCTGAGGGGGTAGTAGGTTTTAATTTTTGGAGAAGGGAGCAGATAAAAGAAGTAGACGCATGTTGTAAATAAAATGCCGGGGTTGGGTTTGTAGTAGAAGTAGGCAGATTAGAGGTGTCAGGAGATAGATGGCTAGCAAGAGTTTGTATAGCGTCTGTGAAGAAAGAATTGAAGGCATTAGCTGTTTGTGTGGGATTTTCTGGGTTAGATCCTTGTGGGTTGGGTGTGATAGATTGGCCTGGGTAAAGAAGTTTGTTAATGCCAGTCCAAAATGTTTGTGGTTATTTGTGGGAGGATTGCTGTAATTGGAGGTAAAAGTTCTTTTTGTCTAGCAGAATGGCTTTTTTTGTATTATTTCTGTGTTGCCTAAAGGTTTGGTGATCTGTAGGATTCTTAGTAGTAAGCCATTTTGCCCAGGATTTGTTTCTGAGAAGGAATTTTTCCCTAGTATTTTTAGAGAGCCAGGGGGCTGGTTTAGCTTTATTTCTAATAGAGCGTATTGGGGCGTGGTGGTCCAGGATGGTTAAGAATGTGGAACTGAAGTATTCTGCTGCTTCATTTAGGGGGAGAGATTTTAATGGTGACCAATTACATTGTGAGTTCTTTTTGGAAAAGTTCTGGGTTAAAGTACTTTTTGGTGCGTACTGTTCTGAAAGTGTTAGGGAAAGTTAGGTTGGTTTTATGTCTAATGTAAGTAAGTGAATGGTCACTTAGGTCATCTGGAAGGGTTCCTGCTGTATAAGTTTGATGAGGACTATTAGTAAGCATCCAGTCCAAGGTACTTTCTTTGTTATTGAGTCTATTTGTTCTGGTAGGGGAGTTAATAGTTTGTGAGAAGCCATAAAGGTTAATATGGGTGGTGGGGGTTGTATTACTACAGGAATTCCAATCGATATTAAAGTTTCCTAGGACTATGGTTTCTTGTGGGAGATTAATAGAAAGCCAGTTAAGGATATACTTGAGTGCACTAATGTTATTTCCTCGGGGAAGATGTATACACATGATATTTATGACTTTATGTGTGTTTACTTGAAATTTGGAGATAATTATTTCAGCATTATTGTCCAAAGGTGGGTTAAGATTAACAGTGCTAACTTGTAGCTCTGCTTTATAGAGGATTGCTACCCCTCCTCCCTTTTTGGCTGTGCAGTCTAGTCTAATAATATTGTAACCAGGTCGGGTCATTTCATTGTCTTTAATGGTTGGTTTTAGCCATGTTTCAGATAAACATAGAATGTCAAATAGGTGGACATTTAGGAGGGCATGAACTTGAGCAATTTTGTTGCAAATGCTGCGTATCTTAAGATGTGCTATAGAGAGTGAGTTGGAAGGTTTGGTAGGTGGTAGGGTACTAGATTTGTATTGATTGCAGTTTGAAGTGTTAAGGGTAGAGTTTGGGCCAGGGTTGGGATGAATGTCCCTGTCTAGTAGGGAGTGTAGGAGTGTAAAGTGTTTAGGCTGAAGAGGCTTGTAATAATACTCAAATAATTTTCTAGTTTTTAGGTTGGGGTACTTAATGTGTACTAATCTGTGATATTTGGCTAGTAGGTAGCTGGGTTTGCAAACGAAGTTTAGGAGAGTTAGCTAATGTTGGTGTAGAAGTGTGTTTGGAGGGGAATAGAAGGGTAGAGTAAAGTGGTTGTTCATAGGAGGTTAAGAGATGGGTACTGGTTAGAGGATGTAAGAGTGAGATCAAGATAAATAGTTGTAATTTGTATGGGATGATTAATATGTTGGTTTGTGAGGTGGGAGAAATTGGGAGGTAGGTTTTATAATCGGGTTAGGAGTGCGTTAGTGGGTGGGGAATTATATGAAAGAGGGATGAGAGGCAAGGTATCAGTGGGTGTGTTGAGAAATGGGGGGTGGGAGTGGTACTGTGGTTAGTATGATTGGAGTAGGTGTAATGGGGGTGTGTCTTGAGGAATAAATGTAGGAGCACTGGGGGCAGGGTAGGGGAGCGGAGTGAGCCCGCAGGGCGAATGGAGCGGGTTCAGACAGGTAAGCAAGAAGTCAGCAAAAACCTAACAGTAAGCAGCTAACTACTGGGTACCTTAGTAGAGGAGGAGTAGGTCTAGGAGGATAGGTAATAGTGGTCGTGAAGGTAAGTGGTAGCAGAGAGCAAAGGTAAGAGAAAGTAGCAGGTAGAGATAGGGCAGGAAGCCGGTTCACAAGCAAGGGACAGAATGTTAACTTCTTTAGATACCAGGGAAGGATGGAAGATTTAGGTGCTGTCCTGGTTTAGAATACCATTTAGTGGTCAGAAAGAGTTAAAACAACAGAGGCAGGTGAGCAGAGAGAGAGATGTTTCAAGGTTTGGGAAGACTCCTAGGGATAGTAACAGGAGAAAGCACAGGAGTGATAAAAAACTTCTAAATGCTAGGGGATCGAGAGGGGGGAATGGCTGCTGGGTATCCTGGCTAAGTTAGCGTATAATTAGCAAGCAAAGAAACAAAGTATCACTTTCTGCAAACATAAAAATTAATAAGCCCTGCTGCCTCTCGCTGTACAAATGCAAACAGAAACGGATCCACAAAACTTCAGTGAGGGGAGGGAGGCATAGAAATGGGCAGGAGTTATTAGTTGGGATGAGGATAAAAACGCCGTTCTATCTGACAGTTATTTGGCACACTTTAAGTAGACAGTAAGGACAGCACAATACATAACATCAAAATTTAGTAAGTAGGCAAAAATAACATGTATTGTAATTGTTCTAATATTTAAAGCAGAGAATTAAGTCAACGGTGGACTTGACATGGAGAATATGCTACTATGGGAAACACTCAGCAGCAAGGGTATAGATGTCTTTAAAAATGGCGCTCGTAACTTCAGGGTATATTTATAAAATAGTTCCGGATGTTGGGTAAATTGGTGGGAGGGGAAGGGAGAGAGGAACATGGGGAAAGTTAAAATTGTTACAGACTGGTGCAAGCTCTCAGCCTGCACAAAAAACTGTCACCCACCTTGAATATAGCCAGAGAGATGCACATCATCCAGATTTTCAGAGAGGAGTTCCCTTTTGCTTGCTGCTGAGAGGTGAGTGTCCATTTTCCAGTAGCATGCGAGCTCACTTTCACCCTCCACTGGAGCAGGTCCCGCACTTTCTGCATTTCCTGACATATCATAGTTCTGCTCGGGCCAAAGATGTACTTGGCACCCTGTCACACTATGGCCCATTCCGTTTTGGGACATGGCTATGACTGTGTTCATATTTGTTTTTCAGATGGCCCATTCATTCCCTATCCTGAGGTGACTGATGTTTGCTTCTGAATAACCATTTGGGTCTGCTATGCCCTTCCCTTTCATGAGAGTTCTCCTAGTCGTACACTTTGATTGCTGGACACCATCACAGGCTTGCAAGACCAAGACCCCATCCCTGGTCTGTGCCATACTAGTAGCACCTTCATACAGCCAGTCTGTGCCATGCTAGTAGCACCTGTATACAGTAACCAAGTTAATGTATAAAGATAATGTACAATTTGTGATTTTTGAGAGGGGATGTAGCATGTGCAGTGTGATTGACAGGTGAGTCATGATGGGCAAGTTCCCATTTAGCTTTTTAAATCATGACAGTGTTCTGAGCTCCAAATGTTAAAGGTTGCGGTATGTTGTACCAGAAGTGTTGAGGGAAAGGGTATGCTGAAAAATCTGAAGTCCTTAAAATTACAGAGGTGTTTCTATTCTGATGGATGCAGTTTTGTCATACTATAACGTTTGTTCTCACGTTGCCTTTGATGTACAAGCTCGTACACATGGTTAGTACATACAAATGTTGGTGGACCAGATGACAAGTCTCCTGTAATGTTTATCTCAGACCTTGTAGTTTGGCGTTTCTGATGTCCCACAAATTGGCAGAACTTTAAATCTTCTTGGAGGTTTTGCGTTTGTTCATATAGTGGTGTGTTCCAAACGTTTCGTATTAACTTTTGAAACCATTTTCCTCCTTTTAACCTGCTTCTTCATTGAGGCACACCTCTCCATTACTGAATTAGGTCTAATTTGTTAGATCCTTGACCTATTAAAAAAAAAAAAAAAAAAAAAACTCTTCATTTAAACACTTGTACAGCAAACTGAACCAGATGGCTAATGGCTTTACATCTGCAACTCTATTCATGTGTTCGAGCAGTTAATTGAACAAACTCTGAGAAGAGTCTTGGGGGGGGGGGGGGCTGTAAGATGTCTATTTTCTAATGGTGAACATATGCTTTTTGTTGTTTCATTTCTAATGCTTTTTTTGTCTGTTTGGGAAGGACTTTGCATATGAGAGCGTGTGTGCCCCCTCAATATTTTCCTTATGCGACTAATGGGTTTGTAATATGGAAACTGGTGTACTGTGTTGGCAGCACTTGGGTAACTGGTTCCAGGACAAGAACCTGGATGTTGATGTTGCATCCTGTCCCTTTTTTCCCATAATTGATAGAGTTGCTAATTACACTGTTTCTGTCTTCTTCAAGATGAGTGAGTTGGCATTGGCTGTTCATTGTGTCCACCTCTCTTCAGCAGTCAAAATGCTAATTGACCTTTGGCTGTCTAGGTTATAGTTGGGACTTCATCCCTGTATGCCATGGAGCCAGGCTGTGTGGGCTGATGTTTTGAGCCTTTCTTTCACTACCTTGCATTTCTAAATTATAATGCCTTCAGGTTTCATAGGCTATGGAATGTGAGTCACATGCCAGTTTTATGTCTTACACCACACTCTCATCTATGAGCTGCATGCCTTGTTTTATAAAACTACCTGCACATTTCTGGGTCGAGTGCTTTGAGTATATTCTCACTTGACTTTCCCTGATTTTCAAGGATGGCTTAAAAGTTTGCCTTGTCCTTATTTTAAAAAAAATAGCTTTAAACACATTTGCTCATTGCAGCTAACCATTACTTTTCTTCAGGGGCTGTCCTCATCCACTGGGTCAACCCGGCATCCCTTCCTTCCTGGATTAATTCTGACCCAGGTCACCTGGGGCAGAGTCATGGGATGGCTGTATAATGTTTTTTCTTGTCTGACTTTCTAATCCTCTGTGTGCACTCATAATGTCCAGGGCTTGCTGGCATATTATTCTCACTCTGCTGTGACTCAGCCAGTACCCCACTGCTTTGAGGACAGTGCTCCATGCATATCTACAGACTTTGGTAGGGATCTACTGCGAGTGTCCTGAGTGCTCAGCCCTCTTCTGGTTGGCAGCACCTTGGATGCCTGAGACGCTAATCAAACCCAAGTAGCCTAGGGTGTAGTCAGTACTTTATCCCTCTGTGCCATGGCTTTTAACTCCAGAGAGCATTATTTGTGCTATAAATTACAGACATAGCTTTCTGAAAATGTTTGTTTTTTTCCTTTTTTTCTCATGGTGTTTGTGAAGTGTCCCTTATGCACAAGGCTCAAAGCAAGCACAGTGGCTGTGAATCTGTAGACTTTATGTTGTGCCCTATAGTGCTTCCACATCTCTGGGTTGTATACTTTTAGACTCGCATTGTCAGCCCATCTGTGCACTGTGTTCTTTTGAGCTTTGTGCCTTATGCCACACAGGCATATGTGAACCGCATGCTTTGTTGTCCAGGTTTCTTATTGTTTAAGCCGTGTGCCAGATGCGGTCTTTTCAGTTATTTGGGTTATGCACTTTCCACCTCTCTTCCATCTTTGGTCTTTTGTTCTTTGAATCTTCCACTTTATTCCACTCGTAGGCTGTATGTTTTGAACCTTGTGCTTTGCTGTATCACTTGGCCATGTACTTTGAACCTGGTGCCTTTGCTGTGTCCATAGGAAGTATAGTTGGCTGTTTTGTATCTTACTGTGTCTGCTGGCTGTGTGATTTGAGCCCATTGCCTTGCTTCATCTCTGTACTATGAATTTTGAGTTTTGTGCCTCATTCCATCCATGGGTTTTGTATTTTGAGGTTTGTATTTGACTGTCTATTGGCTATGTGCTTTGAGCTTCTTGCTTTACACCACCATACATTCAGTGGCTTTAAGATATGTCACTTGCTTCACACCACCCACTTGTGGACTATGTTCTTTGAGAACTCTTCCTTGTGTGACACAGTAGTATGGTGTCTCAGTCCACACCACTGCAGGCCAGTTGATACGCAAGGGTCGATTGGCCTTAAGGGTATAAGGTAAATATGCACTACTGTCTCAGGTAAGTCTGCACCTGCCACACGAAAATAAGTGTTATGCTGCACAGCTGCAGATTGAAGATATAAGCTCTGTCTTCCCAGGATTTCACTCACTTTAGATTAAGGCTGGTGCATTCCAGTGCAGTCTTGCCGGCAAAAATTTTGACTTTTCACATACAATATTTTGCTGCTTGTTGGGGTCTATAACTCTTCAGTGCCAACACTGTCCTACACCGCTGGCAGAAATGAAGAGCACAAACTGATAGCAATGTATTGTGTGACTGAACAAAAGATCACATAACTGTGTGATTTTGAGCAGGTCAAGTTATCCAGATGGTGCTTCTAGGCTGAGTTTGAAAAATGTCCATGTGTTTCAGTGCACTACCCAATTAAATGCAAGTATTGAGTAATGTACTGCTTACCTTTAAAATAAACCATCAAAAAGGTATGCAATGGTAACATTGAAAGCGTCAGTTCAGTGCACTGGCCCTTTAAGCTCATAAGTAAGTTAAATCACTAGCTACTGTCATTTTAAAGTTGAGCAGTGAAACTGTTCTTGGAAGTAAATAAAATGAATTTCCAATAATTGATTGCACATTTGAAGCCCTTTAAAGCAAAAATTCTGAACATACAGTTAACTTACTCCAAACTTAACCATTAGCTAGTCTAGACCTTATTTTATGTAAAGATATACTTGTCCTATTTTTCACTAATTTTCAAGGTCCGCATATTCTTGCAGACAGCTGACAATTTTATACATGCTGCAGTAAAAAAATCCAGTAACAATCCCAGTTGAGAGAGAGTCATTCTCTTGGAGGGAAACTGATATCCCCAAGTAATTTTTTGACCTATAGTAACATTTTTAAGGTGTATTACGTGCACGGCAGAATGAGTTTCACTTTTCATACTGATTTGCATTCCCACATAGTAAATTTAAGTCTGGAAATGTACAAGAGAGATGCATCTTTTAAAAACACACAGCTGCTTTAATGCAGAGCAGAAGGAAAGTGGAAAAAATGGCCCATTTGGCTTTATACCTGTTTATATGTTGAGAGCAGTGCCTTTCATCTGACTTTTTATAGTCCGCATCAAATGTTCAAATAACAGTATATCCACCCAAGGATGATTATACACAGCTCAAGGGAGCTAGGTCTTCCCTTTAGCTTCAACAACCAGAAAAGTGTTCACCAGTCACATCCACAGTTAGCCCAAATTAATGTTGGACACCCTGACTCCTGGCACTTCATGTAAAGTCACTGCTTTAATGCATGATGAACCTGTTACTGAGGGACTTCTTATATATCGTGAATATGCAGCCTTTGTGTTTACTATACAGAACAGGCAGTTGATGTCTTATTATCTAATGCAGCTGATAATGCTTACGAGAGTTCTCGCAAGTTAAAGTGCATGTACCATTTTAATGACGTGTTAAAGGTGTAGCCCATATTTTTCCATACACAGGATGTTGCATCTACCCTGTCGCAATGCAAAACCACTGGCTTTGGAGTTGTAGTAGTGGGTTGTGGAACAACTGACAAACCCATAAGCCAAAGCAGGCATGTGAGAGACTATATACTGAAAGCTGGAGAGATGGTGCCCAGTGACCCAGTTACGTCTTATCTTGTTGCTTGCTCAGCCATTGTAATGAGTATACTCAAGTTACCCAGTTAGGTGTCTACCCAGTAAATTAGAGTCTAGAGGTAAAGCAAGCCTTTAAATACACCTTTCTTTTCTCTGTCTCAATATTTAAGTACTGCTTAATTTGTAGTGTAAGGAATGCTTCTTACCTTGAATATCTTGGCATCACATTGCGCCAAAAATCTACCTCTGATGCATCCTTGTAGTTCTCAATCCCTAATGAATGCATCTGGTAAGGTGTAGGAAAGGGAGCATGCAATGGGATGGTAGAAAAGGCTGCCCCATCACTTCTGCAAGGGGTGTTCCTCAAGGCTGTCATGGTCTGAATACACTAAAGCTTGTATCTGATAATTTGTCAGTCCTGATTTTAATGTGTTTTGAGTACCATGTAGGGAGGAAGCAGTGATTTGTAAGGGTCATTAAAAGCTAAAAGCTCAAGTTGAATGGTTTATCACAAATAACTTTACAGAGCAGTTAAAGTTAAAACAGTCAAATATTAAAAGGAAAACTTGTAAATTCTGTACTAACTAAAATGCATTTCAGTATACAGGTGAAGCAAAGACTGTTTACACAATTTCAAATTTTCAAAACCACATCCTTCGTGTATACTGCTCCCTGTACATGTAAACCTTCTTAATGCTTGCTGAACTGGGCTGGCTTGAACTCCCTCACCTCCTTCAGTGGTACCAACTCTCACTCGCACACGAACTAGTAAACTATCCACTAAATGTCCCATCCCTGCAGAACCTACTCCAACCCTATCGCACCACCAGACCACTAAGATCCAGCAACAAAAATCTCTTGCAGATCACTAAAGCCAATAACTCTACTGGTGAAGCACTATTCTCTTGCGCCATAGCCAAATTATGGAACTCACTCCCACCCACAATTACCTCCGTACTATCATGCATTCACTTCAAAACTGTACTAAAAGTGCACCTAAAAACATGCTGGCTATGCCCTTGCAACTCCCACTCTATCATCATCCACCCCATCCAACCAGTACCTTTCTTTCCACTCCACTAACTACCTTGATTATAGCAAGCTCAGATGCTCATAAGCCTAGTACTTATTATACAGCAGGAACTTCTCATTGTAACATTTGTTAATGTCTGTTATGTACTTCACAGATAAAGATTCTAGTTGTCTACTGATGTACTATGTTCTTCATCTGTAAATATGTTGTAAGTAATTGCTATGTTAAATTGTTAATCACTATGTAATCCAATGTAACTACTGTCTGTTTATTTTAACTGTGGAGCTTCTCCCCGGGCCTCTGCTGAAAATGGACCTACGTCCAGCTGGACACTCCCGGTCAACAAATTTAAATAAATAAATAATGCTGACACGCACAGTTTTTGAGTTTGGGAATGTTTCTTTTAAGCCATCAGATAACTACACCTATCCTCAGCAGTCACTAAAGCACACACCAAAAGTAAAACCTAACACCATACACAAGCCTACACCCAATGATTTCCCCAAGAACAAAGCCCATAAGACAAGCAAACACTTACCTAGTATCTGGTCATGGGGGATTCTGTTATATGACACACAGGTACTCCCTCACCTGGCTGGACAAAGAGATTATATTTAGTTGCTTATCTGGAGCTAGGCTCCGCAATATCGGGTAATGATTTTAGTAATTGGCTTAGTTTCTGGTGTCACTCCAGATGGATCCAATATCTTTCAGCATGGAAGGGCATGGTTAACAGACCATGTTGCTTTAAGAATGGTCTGCACCTGTTCCTCTGGGCTATCAGATATTGACTAAAGGTTTATCCACCTCCTAGGAGCCTTTTTAGGCAGTGTCAAAATGACAAACTACCAACATAGCCAAAAAAAAAAAAATCTCAAAGCAACTTTAAGGTCTTACTTCTCAATGCTAGGAGCCTAAACAAGAAGCTCCACGCCCTGCACAATTTGTCCTTACTCTAGAGAATGTGGACATCTATGCTGTTGCCAAGACTTTGTTTAATGCCACAGAAAGTACTCCAGTAGTGCAAAGTTACAGTGCCTTTCACACATTAGGCCAATAGCACTGCATACAGGGGCTAAAGGTGGAAGTGTCTCAAGCCATTTTGACAACAACTACAACTCTATATTGGTTAAATAGGATGATGCCCTGGAGTTCATCCATGTCCAACTCTGTGACAAGGTTTGTTACCATGTCCTGGCCAGCTACATGTTACCTCTGACTCACAAAGCCCACAGTTCTTACATAGACTTGTTAGAGGCATCACCATCCAACCACATTCCCTCTTAATGGGAGATTAACCCCCCTCTATAGAGTGGGAAACATACACTGCCTGTAACTCAGACACAATGTTTCGTGGACTTTATCAAAACGAACACACTGGACTACATAGCGCACATGCCAACCAGAGGATCAAACTTACTGGACATAGTACTCACAAACGTGGGAAAGCATTGCACCCTCCCCTGTGTCATGCTCTCATTTGTGTGGTCAGACCACAGAGCGGTTTCCTTTGAAATAAAAATCAACCCGGAAAACCCAACCAATAACTTTTCTAAAGCAAACTACATGTTTTTAAGTGATAGTTTGTCAAAATTCACAGCTCCCTTAACCTCCAAGAACACAGCTATCCATACAGAATTATTTACAGAAACCCTGTACAAGCATGCAGATGGCAGCATTGAGGCTGCCATACTGACCAGAAGTAAGCCCAAATCTAACATCAAAAACATATCTCGCTGGTGCAGTCTTTATCTTAATAGGATATATATATAACAAAAGAAAAAAAGTCATGGTCAAAATCAATAACTCTCATAAAGACAGAACCTCTGTGATTCAACTAAACAAGAAAGTAGGACAGCTAATGAAGCCCAACAAGGCCAGTTATGAGGTTAGAATAGCTTCCCAGGCTAAGGACAATCATAAGGCCTTCTTCAGCTATGCTACAAACCTTAATGGTGACACTCAACAGTGTACAGAACTGGTTGTAAATAGCATAGCCTTCTCCAAAAGGGTGACATAGTGAATCTGCTGGCAACTTTCAGCCCCCGCCCCCACTTCCCCCTCTGAAATCACTTCTAGCATATCCCCCCAACTGTCAACAGGGAACAGGTCCTGGTAGTGCTTTCTAAAGCTAGAAACAGTTCATTGGGCCGCAACAATATCCCTGGCTGCCTCCTAAATAGCCTAAAATATGATCTAGCAGGACCACTCGAGGCACTCTTTTTAACAGCAGCCTCAAAACTGATTACATGGCAGGTGATTGAAGGGCCACAGTGGTCTTCCCGCTTCATAAGTGTGTACAGTCAACTGGCTCCCAGGATTTACAGACCCATTAGTCTGACAAGTGCAATATGCAAAGCAATGGAAAGTATCATCATGGAAATGATCAACAAGAACGTTGGCAACCTGCAGACACTGGACACATCCCAATTTGGCTTTAAGTGAAGGTCTTGCCTACTCAAACTGGTAGACCTTTGTGAGGGTCACCAGGTTATGGATAGGGGAATAACTGTGCATACAGCCTACACTGACCAGCCCAAGGAATATTCAGTACAGTACCCCACTCAGGCATTGTTGACATATTCTCTGAGCTAGACATAAATCCATACATAACTCACTGGATTGCTGCGTGGCTCACAGGCAGGACCCAAGAAGTCAGGATCAGTGAGACCATCTCCACCAACAGACCATCACCAGCCGAGTATCTAAGGGCTCCATGTTGGACCTGCTGTTTATCTATTTCTCTGAAGTCAAGGCTAATGTCAAAGATCTCTGGCTCACCAGGTTTGCATATGACTGCAAATTGGGAGCTGTCCTAGATTTTTCCTTGTGACACGAGCATCATGGAAGAGGTGTAACGCAAACAAAATGACTGGTGCCACAACCAGGGATTAAAACTGAATGTGAAGAAAAGCATTATAGTGCCCTTTAAGAAACTGTCCACCCAAATGAATTGCTCCATTGATAAAACTGCTTTAAGAGTTTACCAGTTGATAGGGATCTGGAACATATGTAGACAGTAATCTGGCCTTCAACCAACATACAGTCAAGCTAGTAAGAGTGTTAACTCTGTCACCCAACTCAAAAGCAAGGGTATGTTTTCCAGGTCCAAGGAAGTTATAGTACTTCTCTGCTTGGCCCTTATCAGACCCATCATTGAATACAGTGCTCCTTTTGGCATGTACTTAAGCAGGCGTTTGCAACAGTTGGCATGCCCTCAAAGGTTCCTCACTAAGAGAATCCAGGGTATGAATACCTTGTCCTACATAGTTTGCCTTAAGTCCCTGTCTCTGTGCTTCGTCTCTTACAGGTTACTAAGACGATCTATGACTGGCATATAAGACATCCTTGTATCCAGCTCCGATGGATCTCTCTCACATCCACAAAGCAAACGGCACCAGAAACTAAATCCATGGACCTGAACATTGCCTGTGACATAAATAAAACATGCTGGAGAGACCAAAATGTGTCTAAAAGGATCTCTGCACTGTGGAATAAGTTTGGCTCCCATGTCTCTGGATAATGGTCGACCAGTAAATAAATTTAGTCCCCAATTAATGTACCCTCCCCCATGTATCCCTTAGCTACCTAGCTACTAATATACCCCTCCATATAGGTGTCCAAGGTACTCTGGAACAAACTGGGTTGGGTTGCAGTAGTATGGTTTCAATGTGTTCATTCTGCACTGGTATTCAAATAACCAGATTTTAGATGTAGTAGCAATATCCCCATCAAAGCTGTACATTATTTCCATTCACTAACTTTATTTGAACTTATTGAGTTAGTATTTTGCATTTTAAACAGTGTGATACAGTTGTGTATGATAACTGAGAAGCAAGAATGTTTTATTAGTTGTAAATCATTTGCATTACGATGAATTCTATCCTTTTTATAATGATGAAAGGTGAGACTCATGAAATTGGTAGACATTGCAAGTCAGGTATTCATTTGCTTACACTGCAACTCTGGTATTGGCTTATATGCAGAAAGCGTGATAGTCACTAAACTCGTACACTCCATTTGGTACTGGTTTGTGACTCAGAAAGCTTGGTATTCACTGAAGTAGGGATGGTACAGGACTAGCAGTAGGCTGCACCTTGTCTGGGTTACACCGTTGAGTATACAGCCTTAGCAGGAACTCTTGCAACATCTATGAAAACATATTTATGCTTGTTTTATTTTTAGCACCTTTTAAGGTTTACCCGTTCTTCCTTTGCATGTGCATAACCAACCCTTTGAATCTTCTGTGTAGCGTTTTGTTTTGTTTTTTGTTCATTTTTTAACTGTGGTCTGGTCACTCCTACGTATCACACCTTAATTTGCCCATATGATCTGTGAAGCCTTGTGATGGAGCAAAATGCAGTAAACATTTTTTTTTTAAAGAACATGAAAACACAGCTCATAAAAAAACATACCATAAACAGAACATCTGAACAAACATGAAAAGCAGTTATGCTGGAGTGGTGTATTTACATAGTATAGAATGCAGAAAAAGTAGCTTCATCAGTAATTAATGAACTTTATTCTTGTACATCTTTTGGTAGATGAGCAGTTGTGTTTAGGCTGATTTATGCAGGCCATTAATTGAAACCACTGGATTGATTTTTTTTTTTCCCCAGTTCATGAGAAAAAAGCCAAAAGAAAAGGTTATTGGTGGTCTTATCAAATGTATTCCTTGCAGAGTAAATAACAGTAGGTAGAAGTCCCCAAGGAATCAAAAGGCAACATTATTTCTGGTGGGAGAGTAATGCAAAACTTCGGATGAGATTAATCCACATATGTAGGTGTATACCAAACGAGGTGCAGATGAGCTAAGAAATATGTAGGTGTATACCAAACGAGGTGCAGATGAGCTATGCTTCATGTAATGGAGCTGCATCACTGGTCAGAGTTGGCTGCACTGTATGCTAAGGTTGGGCACAGCAGCTTTTCCCCTTGGTTACAGAATGAAGTCACTGTGCTGGTATCGACATGGAGTTTGGGATTCTTCAGCCTCCCCTCTATCACATAGTTGTAGCCCTTTCAGCACCACATCTGCTTCATTGGGTAACCGTAAACTATGCAGAGACTTGCAAAAAAAGTAGATGCATTTGATCCACCGAAATCTACTGCTGCTGTTGCAGCACAGCGTGACTGTAACCATGCCAGTGAAATTGGTTGGTTATGCCAACAGTATCGAGTCTGTGAGTTGGCAGGACTGTCTACTTTTGTGAAATCATTGCCAGAGGGTAAATTCCAAAGAAGCAGTAATGTGTAACGGATGCAGTGCAAGCCAGTACCTTCATAAGTTGCATCACTCGGTCTTAGACAGTACTGCAAGCAGCAGTGGTCTGTGCTACAGACAACCAGCCGTTGCATGGAATACTATTCGGTCTGCTTCTAGGTGACACTCTACCAGTGTAGAATATACACACCTGCCCTGCTGTGCACCCAAGGCTTATATATGTCTCCCACCCTGTCCACATTTTCAAAAAGGAGAACAGTAGGGTGTGTTCAGTTGTCGAGGGATCACAATTTGAATTTCCTTGGAAGAGCATTTTCCATGTGGAGATGTTGTAGGGGATCATGAGAGTTTGCCAATACGTTAGTGTCTTATAGAAGAAGACTGTGAACCCTGGAAAGTGGACCCATGGCCACTTTTGCAGTTTGTTTAGTTGCTGTATTTAGAATTGCCTCACTGAGGTGGACATAGCTCTTCGTCAAGTGTGTGCCTTTTCTCCTTTCCTGTTTGTTTTTTTTTCATTGACAGGTTATTAAGGTTTAGACAAGGTCTGGAGACATCCATTTCAGGGACGCGAGAGTGGCGTCTTAGTTTGATAATAGTGATATACTCTTAGCCTCAAGTGACTGGTCTCCAGTGTACCAAGTTTTATTTCTCGCTGAATGTGATATGACTGGGGTATAAATTTTCAGCTCCAAATTGGAGTTTACCCTTCTATCCTGGACAGCAGTAGATTGCCATCTGCAGTTGAATGGGGCAGCAGTTATCTCAGTTGATGGAGCATAAGTATCTTGAGTTTTATTCAGGAATGAAGATAGACGGCTTTTCAGGAAATATACCATCAGATAGGCACAGCAGTGGCGGCACTACAAGTATACGGGATTGTGGTGGGGAATTGGTAGCTTAGTGATGGAAAGAAGTTTATAGTTTACAGATCCATGTCCCTATCCTCACGGAACTGCTACACAAGCTGGAGCACTACCTGATTGTGTCATACAGTCACCAGTCACTTAGTCAATTGTTAACACAAACTGCTTGCACTACAAGCAGAAAATGGGCAGATAATAAGTTATGTACTTACCATAACGTTCCAAATTTGTAGTCCATCTCTCCTACATTCTTGCTGGATGGGTTTGGCTCCGACTTGGCCGATGCTAAAGCTCGAGAGCTTTTACTGGCTCGAGGCTAACCCCTATCCCATGGTGCCTCATGGCAATTCCCCAGGTCTTGTTTGCAAGAAAGCAGTAAGTACCTAACAGGTATATAATTATCAAAAACTGTATACATAGACAAAAAAATATGTAATATTATCCATACCAGGTGGACAACAACTACAACCAGGTCAGACAGCACAAGTATAGTCCACCAGATCCTCCAGAAACAGGAAGGGAGCAGGAGGGTGGGATGCAAGAATGTAGGCGAGATGGACTACAAACATGGAACGTTATGGTAAATACATAACTGCTTTATGTTATGTAGTCCTACCTCCCTGTAATTCTTGGTGGATGGGACAGTGTCCCTAGCACCTTTATCCCGGGTGGCTCAAGTGAAGACTCTTCAGCACAGTGGACCCAAAGGATGACCTGTCCCGGGAGGCCAAATACAATTTGTAATGAGTGACAAAAGTATGTGGTCTTGCCCAAGTAGCTGCTGCACAAATAGTATCAACTGGGAGCCTAGATCTAAAGGCACATGAAGTAGATACTGCCCTAGTAGAATGGCCTTTTACTCTGGTGGGTAATTGTTTGCCAGCAGTTTGATAAGCAAAGGAAATGCAATCTGAAAGCCATTTTGAAAGAGTAACCTTAGAAACAGGCGAGCCCTTGTTTGTGTCCAAAAAGGACACAATAATTTATCTGATTTTCTGAACTCTTTTGTCCTGTGTAAGTAAAACCTGAGAATTCTGTGAACATCTAACTGGTGTAGTCTATACTCTAACTTATTAGAGTGGTTTGGAAAAAACACTGGTAGCTCAATGGTAGTGTTAAGATTATGCTCTGAGCATACCTTGGGAAGAAAAGAAGGGTTTGTCCTGAGTGAGAGACTGTCCTTGTGGAAAATAATGTAAGGAGGTCGAATAGTGAGGTCTTGCAGTTCTGAGACTCTCCTAGCAGAAGTTATGGCTACTAAGAATAGTGTTTTCCAAGATAACAATTTCATATCTGATGAAGAAGAGGGCTCAAATGGTGCAAACATTAATGATGTGAGAACTAAATTTAAGTCCCAGGGTTCTAATGGCTGTTTGATTGGAGGCCTGAGAAGAACTCCCTTTAAAAAGGTTTTACACAGAGTGTGACATGATAGGATTTCCCATGAAGCCAAAATGGAAATTAGAAATTGCAGCTAATTGAACTCTAACTGTAGCGGCTGCAGCTCCTTCATGAAAAATTGACACAAGGAAGGATAAAATAGACTCGATAGGAGCTGTATAGGGATCTAGGCCTTTGTTTATAGATCAAATAGAGAACCTTTTCCATTTGCTGGAGTATAACGTCCGAGTGGAAGGCATATGGGATGAGATCAGAATGTGTTTGAAGGGGAGAGGGAGAGACACCTGGCTATACGTGGAACTGGAGCAGCCATGCTGTCAATTTGAGGGTGTGGATGGTGGGGTGGAACTGCCCCGATTGATAAATCAGGAAGTCTGGAGATGGTTCCTCCTCCAAAAAATAGGGCCACAGGAAGGGAAACCATACTTGTCGAGGCCAGTAAGGAGCAGTGAGGATCAGGGTACTCCTCAACTGTTTTGCTTTCTGTATTACCTTGGGGATGAGAGGAAAAGGTGGAAAGGTATAAAGAAGTCCCAGGGACCAATCGTGGACTAGAGTATCCCTGGGTGACATCCCCGGATGAGGAATTAGGGCAAAGTAGCTGCTGCATTTGGTGTTCAGGTGTGTGGCGAATAGGTCGCAGCAAGGCTGATCCCATCTGTGAAAGATCTATTTCGCAACTTCTGCATTCAGGGACCACTCGTGAGGCATCAAAATTGACCAGCTGAGTTTGTCTTCTATCACATTGGATTTCCCCAGTATGTGCGTTGCTGCCAGAAAACGTTGAGTGTCCATCGCCCATTTCCAAGTTCTTAAGGCCTCTCAGCAAAGTGGGTAAGATTTGGTTCCCCCTTGCTTATGTACCACACAGACATGTCTGATTGGATCGCAATTGTCCCGGTGGGAAGAAAGCTGTGAAGTGCTTGCAGCACATATAGCACAGCTCTCATCTCCAGAACATTGATATGCAAGTGGTTCTGCCAAGTACCTTGGACTGTCATTCCCAGATAATGCCCCCCCCCCCTATCTGGGAAACGTCCGTGGTCAAAACTGCTTCCTCTTGGGGAGGAACAAGTGGACGACCTAAGAGAAGTTGTACTGTATGCAACCACCATGTCAGATCCTTCTTGCAAGTGTTTGTTATGAAAATCTGATGAGACAGTGGAAGGTCTTGCATTGACCATTGGGCAAATAGCAGCCACTGAAGTATTCTCATGTGTAGATGGGCTACATGAACTAATAGGGTGGAGGAAGTCATGGTCCCTAGGACCTGAAGGACTACTCTGGCCTGAAGTGACTGTTTAGCAAGGATCTGACTTGATTGTGTAGAGACTGTACTCTTTCTGGTGTTAGTCTTGCTGACGTGGTGGTTGTGTCTATTTCTGAGCCTAAGAATACAATGTGCTATGAAGGACATAAAGCTGATTTTTTTAGGGTGACTGTGATGCCCAAACTGGCGCACAAGGATAGAGTCTCGCCCATGGTTCTGATGAGTTTATGCTTGGTGGTAGCAGTGAGGAGCCAGTCTTCTAGGTACGGAAACACCTGGAATCCTTGACGTCTCAGGTGAGCTGTTACCACTGCCATGCATTTGGTGAGCAGTTTGGGGGCTGTAGTGAGACCAAAGGGCAGTGTTCGGAACTGAAAATTACTGGCTCCCAGTCGGAAGCGCAAGTGTCTCCTGGAGCGCCTGTCCATTTTGATATGGTAGTACGTGTCCTGAAGATCTATTGAGCACATCCAATTGTCTTTCCCGATAAAGGGAAATATCGACTGCAGAGTGATCATTCGGAGCTTCGATTTCTTTACGAACTTGTTGAGTCTGCCGAGATCTAGAACTGATCTCCAGTCCCCTGTCTTTTTTGGAACTAAAATGAATCGAGAGTAAGTTCCGGATCCTATTTGCTCTGTGGGGACTTCTTGGATGACTCTCTTTTTGCAGCAACGAGATAACCACTGATGTTGCATGGTCTAGCTGAATGGGTGGCATATCTGGTAGAGACTGGTTTACTGAGGGTTGGAAACAAAGGGAATCAGATAACCTCTGGATATTATGGTGTGTACCTGACAATCTTGTGAAATGTTTAGCCAGGTGCTTGGGTACAGTGATAGCCGACCCCCGACTGCCTCCAGAGACTGACAGTCAGGCAACCCCTCAGGGGCGATGGAAGGGACGATCAGAGAAGTTTTCTCTATCTTCCTGATGTTGCGGACCTCTCTGCCGCGAGGGCAGCATCTTCCATTATATCCTCCCCCTCTGCCTCTAGGGGAGGGTTGACCTTGTGCCTGAGGGAAACTTGTTTGGGATTTACGGAACCACATTTTTTCCTCCCATATTACCCTTGGGATAGGGTCTAGACGGGAGGGAGAAACGGACTCCGGTAGATAAGGTTTTCCCTTCATGCTCGCACCTGGTCAGTCTTTCACCTGGGGTTCAAAAAGAGATGAACCATCAAAGGGGACATTAGTGAAGGAAGACTTAAAGGATTCCGTGAAATTACAAAGACGCATCCAAGAATGTTGTTTGAGAGATATTCCTGCTGCGGCTGCCCTACTCGCTCCATCCGCTGCATACAGTATCAGCCTCCTGGAGGAATTAGCTATCGATGTAAGGGTGGAGAGCTGCACAGAAACCTTATCCATGGATCCTGGAGCTACTGAACCCTGGAGGGTATCTCTCAACTCCTTCAGGAGATCCCTCTGAAGACGAGTAAAGTGGGTAAGGTAATTCAGCGATCTTAAAGTAAATGCTGCTGAAGAGAAGGTATGCTTCCCATACCTATCAGTCATCCTAGACTCCTTGTTAGTAGGAAGGATATTAGAAGATGTTTCAGATAACTCCTTCTTGGTGGCCGCTGCTACCACCATAGCATCAACGTGAACTCTTTTGGTAAGACCTTGTCTTCAGATGCTGTCATGAATTTATTTGGCCTCCTCTGGACGGGCTCCACTGAGTCTGGGGAGGTCCAGGCTTTCCGCGATATTACCCCTAAAAGTTGGTCATAAGGCGGTGTCACCCAGGAGGTGGAAGGTTGGGTACCAAAGGCCTCAAAATACACTGATTCATCCTCATTATGGTTAGAGGTCTTCCAGTCACCTCTCTAAGGACTTCTAGGATGTCAGAAAAGGAGACATCCTCTGAGGGGGATCTAGGGGACCCTTCTGATTCCTCCAAATCAGTGTCAGAAGTGACAGACTCAGGTGAGTCAACAGACTTCCTCTTACACAGTCTCTTCAGAGGGAGCTCTCCAGTGGGATAATCTGGGGAGGTCTCAGAAGAGGGGGCACCTTCCATAGGGGCTGCTTGGGTCTCTGGCTCCCTATGCTGTGGGGGTGGCGGGGAAAAGAAGTTGCTGCCTGCTGCTGGTGGGACACAGGTTCCAAAGGTATGGCTTTTGCAGAGGATAAAGCCTTCTCTGTTGCCTCAAAAGCCTTTCCCCCCTGCTCCAAAGAAGACCTCCACTCCGAGGAGATGGATGGTCGGCTCCTAGCTAGGGGGAAAGGCTCCAAAGCAGATGTGGGAGCAGAGTTGTGTCGAGCCAAGGCACCAAGAGGGAGGGTTGGTTCCGAAGAAAACCCAGAGTGACTGTCCCCCTCGGAGTCTACTCGAGAGTTTTGGCTCCCAGAACCCTCGGCTCCAGACTGAACCACAGAGGATAGAGTAATCTGTTTTGAGGAAGCGGGGAGGATCCTCGGAACCGACTGATCCAAGACTAAAGAACCTGAAGTGATGGGCTCCGAGAGCAAAGCAGTCTGAGGAGGAGCAGTGGTATGTAAAAGGGTTTGCGCCGAAGCCTTTGGGTCCGGAGGGGCCAATTTCTTTACCAGCGCTGGAATTGAAAGCAACCTCTTCACCACCCGCTTGATGTCCTCATCTAAGAGTGTCCTGAAGGATCTGGTGGAGACGGAAGGAGATCTCCTGCTCTCCAAAATAGGACATCTCAATGTAGGTGACACAGGATCAATATCAGGTAAATGTCTCTGTACCAAAGTTTGCCTCTGCACCGAGTAGACCAACGGTACCGATGTGGAAGAAGCTGAATCTGAGTCAGAACTCCTAGGCTCCGACGCTTTGGTCTTTTTCGACGGCTCTGAAGCTGGGGCCGAAGATTTACATTTTGAAGACTTAGGAGCTGCCTGACCGAGTTCCAGCTGTTCCTGGAAGGAACTGGTCATAAGACCCCTATCATTAAGTTTTCGTTTCCTCTCATTCAAGACCCTGGTACTAAATGCATGGCAAAAGGTACAGGGCTCTTGCAAATGAGCTTCACCTAAACAGTACACACAACTGGTGTGACTGTCGGCAAGACATTTTTTTGTGAGCATCTATCACACTTTTTAAACCCCGAAGGGCGATGGTCCTTATGCTCTCTATCCTTTTCTTTAGACATTCTGACTGAAAAACTATAGTCTAGCGAGTGAAGGCAGCAATAATAACAAACTACTAAGGTGACAATAAGATGACAATAAGATAGTGAGAGAAAAGAGTCTATTGTATATAGAAACCATTTTTATTTTTTATTTTTCTTCATATATATAAGACACACACTCAGGGAGGAAAGGTCGTCTAATTTAAATGGGCCAATCCTAAGGGGAAAAATAGGGGTCAAACTCTCAGAACAGTCGCACACAGAGATAACAGTAATAAAGACTGTAATAGAAGAAGAAAAGTTGAGAAAAGGACAAGATTTAATAAATAAATCTATTACTTAGCCAACGAGCCAGTAAGACACAACCTCAAAGCTTTCGTGGCAAACGAGATCTAGGGAATTGCTGTTTGGCACCATGGGATAGGGGTTAGCCTTGAGCCAGTAAAAGCTCTTGAGTTTTAGTATCGGCTCTGTCCAGCAAGAATTACGGCTGGATAGGACCACATAACATCAGCATTTTTGCAGGGGAACAAGCCCTTGTGCACTGCCCAGCATGGGAAGACTGCCCCAACATTGGTGTATGTAAAACACTGCAGAAAGTATATTTATATTTTGTAGTGTTGTGTTATGATCTGTGCTTACACTTGAATGCACAAGTAAGCATTCAGCTGCAAGCAACTGAAATGTCACCATCTTTAGTAAAAGCCATTCTCACTTGTGGTAATTAACTTTGTTTACTTATGTGAGTATGTGATCGTTGTCAATCATTCTATATTGGTAAGACAAATCGTTGCTTGAGAGATCGTATTCGAGAACATTTATATCATGTTAATAAATGTGTTAATAAAAATGCAAACCAAATCATGTTATGCATGCAGGAAGTGACCATAGTTTCAAATTTATGGTTATGAAGTTAGGCAAAATTAGTTTGAGGGGGTGATATTAGAATACGTACTGAATGTATTGAAATTAAGTGGATGACACTTTTACAAGCGACTAGAGGGAAAAGGTTAAATGAATTTATAAGTCACATGGACTAAACGCTAGTATTTAAGCTAAGGTTGGTTCAGTTATGTTCAGATCTCATGAAGAACCCTGTGTAGGTACAAAAGAGCTCATCTTTTGTTTGTTTTTGCCTGTATTAAAGTTTTTCTTTTATATACACTGACTGCCTGGCTTTTTTTTTTTTTTTTTTGTTCTGCAATCTAAAAAAATTAACTTGTGTTCTAACTTTAATTTGTTAATTTCATTACCCATAGGGTGATTTTTCACTGAAATGTGGAGAATTTGTTTTTCAAAATTTCTAACAGTTTTACTTAACATGCATCCAGAATTGACAGCCTTTTTAGGTATAGGGTATGCATGGCATTGTTGCCATTCTTGTTCATCCTTTAATAGTTTATTATATTTTCTAATTTTTATTTTATCCATAGATTTATCAGTAGAAGTAAAACGTCTACAATAATCATTAGATTTAACGTCAAGCACAAGATGATACTTGAGAGGCATCCAAAATCTGGATTTCCTCCAACAATCTATCCATCTATTTCTCGTTATCGTGAATAACAACCCTTAAAATTCTACAACCACATTCGGCAAAAAATATTTAAAAGTTACTGAATAATTTCATTAGTTTCAGAAATTCCATTAGAGAATTTCCATACCCCAAGTCTTTTGGGTATCCTTTTTTGTGCAACACATTCCTTTAAATAGTTGTCAAGTTGTAGTGATTTATATTTGTGTAGTTTCTTTTCAAAGCTCAAAAGTTGTTCTTTAAAAGAGGCACTTACTATGGAAGACTGTCTCAGGGATGCCGAGGTGAAAGTAGCGTCTGTTAACCATAAATTAAAATCAAAATCCTTGCAGAAGTGTGCATTTGCTGACTCCATGTGATATACCGCTCAGTTCCTATCAGCAAGATTTCCCTGGTTAGAAATTGAACTCTGGTGTCCTTTGACTGTGGAAACAGCCACACCACATACAGTCTTGGTAACTGTTCGAACCAACATCTGCACCAGAAAAATGTGCCGCTCCTCTGAAGGATTATCACTATTAACCCCATATTCTGAAGCAAGTCTAGGGGTTAGTAGCTGAATTAGTTGAGAGAGCTGACACACAAGAACTGTAAAATCAGAAATACCCTTGTTAGAAAATAAGCCTCCATCCTCTCTGGAGGTGCCAATAGAGCTGACAAAAATATCCTGAAAGGATATGGTACTTGGACACTGGAAACCAAACAATGGAGAGGAAGTGCCATGCTCAAAAGTACAAACTGAAAACACCAAAAACGGGCATTACTATGTCCTCAGCAAACCGCCAGAAACCAATAAAACCAGACGCTTGTGGTGTCAACACTGTTAGCCTTGCATACTGCAATCAGACTTTTTGGTGAAAAACAAGTTGTTTTTTTTTTTTTTTTTTTTTAAGAGTTTGGCCCTCTGTTCTGCATTCACAATTTTTCTTCCAAAGTTTGACTGTGTTGCATGCCTTGATGCTCTTTTTGAGACGACTTTTATCATGCCAGTGGACCTCCCTGTAGTGTTGTTACATTTGTGGATTATGCAGCTTTAAGTTTGCAGAAGTCCACATGTTTAATAATCCAGAGGTCTCTTGCTATATTGAAATTTGACAAAAGGTCACAAAGCTTAGAGGTGCAGTACAGAGCTTGAGGCACAACTCTAACGTAAGCTGGGCTCAGTAGGCCTCCCATTTGCCGAGTAAATATACTTATTTGTACTTTAATTCATTAAAATCATGTAAACTAATTTGTTTATTAGCATTTATTTAAGGGAGTTCCACTGGGCCAGAGTGAGCCCATTTTCATTAGAGGCCCAGGGAGAGATGCTATAAATCAAAACAGACATAATACAAATTACAAAGAGGCAATACAGTAAAATAGTATGCAAATTATAAAATACTGTGTTACAAAGAGCAGTACAAAAAATTAAAAAAATGCAAGACAAACCATGCATATCAATCCAATAATCCAATGCAATAGAATATTTGATTTTATATATATATATATATATATATATATATATATATATATATATATATACGTTGCAGTAACTACTTGGTTGAGGAAAAGATGGTGATAACAGTTGATTAGACTGAGAGTAAGGCAGAGGCAAATATTTTGGCTTTACTACATTAATACCAAGATTAAATAGGAGCTATAGTTAGCTACATGCTAATATATAGATGGCTTGATAGGACATTTTAAATTTATAGCAGTGAGTATGTATATGTATGTATGTATGTGTGTGTGTGTGTATGTAAAACACAAGTGGAAAAAAACTAAGGGTAATGCTGCTCAATGCCAGAAGTCTAAACCTCAAGATGCACGCCCTCGAAGCCCTTCTCAGTATGGAGAACATCGATGTCTGTGCAGTGACTGAAACCTGGTTCAAGGCTCCTGAGAGCACCCCAGCACTATCAGGTTTTACCTCATATCATGCTTTCCGGCCCCAAAACTTGGACAGAACCACAAAAGGAGGGGGAGTATCCATTTTCATCAAAGATACCCACACCTCCAGGTTAGTGGCAACGCACGAAGCATCGGAGACTATCCAGGTGCAACTAACCATAGGCAAAACCGCCTTACAGTTTGTAGCATGCTACAGACCACCCTCTCAAACTCAGGAACCCCACACAGCCTTCCTGAAGACACTGGAGAGTATGAATGTCTCTCCAAATACCATCATTTTGGGAGACTTCAACTATCCAAACATAGACTGGGAACATTACTCAAGCCCCAACACTCTAGCCCAAAGGTTCTTAGAATTCATAAACTCAAATGCAATGGAACAACTAGTCGCCATTCCCACAAGAGGAGACAATATACTAGACCTGATCATCACAAACATGGGGACAAAATGCTCCACAGCGGAAGTACATCCCTCTTTGGTAAGATCAGACCATAAATTAATCTCACTGGAAATCCACATCCGCCCCCACCCCTGCACAAAGACCACAGTGAAGAACTTCTCAAAAGCAAACTTCACACTTCTTAAGACTGAAGTGGTATCTTTCAAGGCCCCTGGGCCAGTGGAAACCACAACCAACACTGCTGAATCCCTTGCAAATGCCTTCTATGGGCACCTTCAAGAATGCATGGATCATGCAATCCCAAATAAAACCAAGACCCATTCCCCCAAAGGCAGGTGACCGGTCTGGTGGACCCCAGCCATAAACAAACTTTACAACAGAAGGAGGAAGCTACTACATGACAGAGCAAAATCCCTAAAAGGAAAGGCATCTCTGATCAGTACTAGCAAAAACTACGATCACTCATAAAATCATCCAAGGCCAACTTTGAGAGAAAATCGAAATGACCCAAAAGACAATCACAAGGCCTTCTTTAGCTATGTTAGAAACCTGGGTGGAAACTCCCAGATATGCTCAGAGTTAGTCCAAAATGACACAAAATACACTGAACCCACTGACATTGCCAACATTCTGGCAGACAGGTTCAGTGCAAATTTCTCCTCCTCCCCAAAGGAGAAATAACTATCCCAGCAGAGTGTAGCCTCCCTAACATCTCAGATGCCCAGGTGAGAGCCGCCTCTCTAAAGCTAAAACACAGCATCAATGGGACCGGATGGTGTCCCGGGCTGTGTGCTACATGAACTCCAAGAGGAACTAAACCCACACATAAGGCTGCTGTTTAATCTTAGCCTTACCACAGGATACGTACCCAAAGAGTGGCGTACGGCAACAGTGGTCCCACTTCACAAAGGCGGTGCTTCTACGGACCCTGGAAATTACCGCCCCATAAGCCTGACGAGCCTGGTCTGCAAAGCTATGGAGAGGATCATTATGGAACTCATAAACAAAGACATTGGGGACCTACAGACATTGGATCCTACCCAATTTGGCTTTGTCAAGGGCAGATCCTGCCTTTTGAACTTGGTCGACTTTTTTGAAACGGTCACCAAGGCCATTGATGAGGGTAAGGCAGTTCACACAGCCTACCTTGACCTTGCAAAAGCCTTTGACACAATACCCCACTCGGGCATCATAGACAAACTCACCAGCTTAAATGTAAACCCATATGTCACAAGATGGGTTGCAAACTGGCTCAAGGACAGAACCCACAGGGTCAGAGTTGCTGGAGCTATGTCAGACTCTAAGCCAGTCACAAGCGGTGTCCCACAGGGCTCAGTCCTGGGACCCCTCTTGTTCGACATTTATTTTTCCGAGGTACAGGCAAACATAGGAGGATTGTGGCTGACAAAGTTCGCAGATGACTGCAAACTGGGCGCCATAATTGATACTCCAGCGGACACAAACATCCTTCAGAGAGGCCTCATAGAAACGGATAATTGGTGCCAGAGCCATGGCCTTAAGCTAAACGCCAAAAATGTATAGTCATACCCTTTGGGAAAAACAAGGTACCGACAAATTACCACATAGGCGGTAATCCATTAAGTATGGAAGAGGTAATCAGGGACCTAGGGACCCAGGTTGACAGTAACCTCTCATTTGACACTCACATTGCCAAAGTGGTTAGGAAGACTTTCTATATTGCCCACCTTATCATGAAGGGTTTCACATCTAGATCAAGAGAGGTCATTGTGCCCTGTACTCTTCTCTTATCAGGCCAATGATTGAGTACAATGCCCCATTTGGGATGTATCTCACCCGACACCTGCAGCAGTTGGAAAGACCCCAAAAGTTCCTCACCAAGAGGATAAAGGGTCTTAAACATATGTCATATGCTGCCCGACTGAAAAACTCCAGCTCTATTCAGTCGCATACCGCCTACTTAGAGGTGATCTGTGCCTGACGTACAAGGCCATGTCCAATCCTGAATTAATGGACATGCTCCACCTCAGAAAATCCAAATCCATCAGAGCCACGAGAACAAGTGACTTAAACCTCAACACAGAAATAAATAGAACGTGCTGGAGGGACAGATTCATAACCCAGAGGCTCCCTACACTCTGGAACAGAATCCCAGTCCATGTTAGGCAGAGCCCCTCACTGACTCTATTCAAGAGAAATCTCGACGAGTGGATGGGAGATCGTAGGTTTACCCCGGGGGTCATCTCTTTGTCACTACTAGACAGAGGCATAGTAAACTAAATCCTAAAAGGGCGTAGTATTCTCATCCTAAGGGGTGGTGTAAGCCACATACACTCTGGCTAGGCTTATAAATGCCCTAGGGCAGATAGCCTAGTACGAACCTATATTACTATCACTTCACTGACGGTTAAAATTTCTGAAAATGATATGGCCGAGACCATATCGTCAAAGATTTGAATTGCCGAAAAAGTGATAAAAACACAGAACAACTTACTGTACGTTTTTACAGGGGGGGAAAGCCCCCTTGCACCCCCATACCCCCTACAACTTAAATATACCAACTCCTCGATCGCACTACAGTGAGGAAAATGGCAAATCCTGGGTTCCACACTGTACGGTGATCCCAATACCCAACTGTCGGCAATTTGAATCTTCGGTGATATGGTCTCGGCCATATCGTATTTGGAGATTTGAACTTTCGGCAATGTGATAGGGAGCGCTCTCTCATATATATATATATATATATATATATATATATATATATATATAAAATCTTGGAGATGGTATAGGGGGTGGTGCATCTGACTGGCAGGAAAAAGAAGTTACGTCTTACCATAATGTTTCATCTGTGTTGTAGATCTTTATTCATTCATTACTGTTTGGACTTCGGTTCCATCCTCGGAACCAATATGGCTGGTACCAAGCTTGCGCCAGCCAAAAACTCTTTGGTAAGACCTACCCATAATGCCCCTCTCATAGTCTCTTCAGATCAAGTTTGCCCGCCATTTTCGTATAGAAGTAATAATAGTGATAGTAGGAGGCTCTGTCTGAGCAGATACCTTAACTAATAAGGAAATCCTAAAGTCCACCAAGAGACCAGGCAGCCGGAAGGAAGGCAGGAAGTAATGAATGAATAAACATCTACAACACAGATGGAACGTTATAGTAAGACATAACTTCTTTATCTAATGTTGTAAATCTTTATTCATTCCTTACTGTTCATAGGTTGGTACAAGACTATCGTCTGTAGGACCTATGCAAGCCTAGCCATAACAGTTCCTTGGATATTTCTTCCCACAATATTTACTTCTCTGGATCCCTGTCTAGCAGGGCGACTGACATGATCCCCGGGGTGAATGTCCTATCTCCCATCCAATCATCAAGGTTCCTTTTGAAGAGGGCCAATGAGGCGCTCTGCTTAACATGTATGGGCAGTCTATTCCAGAGTATGGGGAGTCTCTGGGTCAGGAACCTATCCCTCCAGCATGTTTTGTTCATTGTGATGACAAGGTTTAGATCCCTGGAGTGTGTGGCTCTGAGGGATTGGGATTTCTTTAAGTGGAGCATGTACAACAGCTCAGGGTTTGACATGGCCTTGTATGTTAAGCAGAGATCGCCTCTGAGTAGACGATATGCCACAGAGTATAGCTGGAGTTTTTTTAGACAGTCAGCATATGGCATCTGCCTTAGGCCTGTGATTCTTTTAGTGAGGTATTTCTGTGGTATTTCTAGCTGTTGCAGATATCTTGTGAGGTATATACCAAACGGGGCATTATACTCTATAATAGGTCTAATGAGGGATGAGTACAGTGGGACAATGACCTCAAAGCCCTTAGTGATGAGGTGTGTCACATAGGATTTCCTGACTGTTGTGGCAATGTGGTTATCGAAAGTGAGACCACTGTCCACCTGTGTCCCTAAGTCTCTCTTCACACTTTCGATGTTTAGTGTCCTACCACCTATGTGGTAATTCATGGGTACATGTTTTTTTTCCAAAGGGGATAACTATACATTTCTTGGCATTAAGCTTGAGCCCATGGCTCTGGCACCAGGCATCTGTTTCTGTAAGGCCCTTTTGTAGAATATCCACATCATTTGGGGATTCAATAATGACTCCCAGTTTGCAGTCATCTGCAAACTTTGTTAGCCAGAGTCCCTTAGTGTTGGCCTGTACTTCAGAGACGCAGGTGCCAAACAAGAGTGGTCCCAGGACTGAACCTTGAGGTACTCCACTTGTCTGGAGCTGGATTTGGAGTCTGCCACTTTTACAGTCTGGGTTCTGTCAGTAAGCCAGTTGGCAACCCATCGAGTGGCGTAGGGATTTATGCCCAGCTTAGTAAGTTTATCTATGATTCCAGAGTGGGGGATGGTGTTGAAGGCCTTGGCAAGGTCCAGATAGGCTGTGTGGACCGCCTTACCCTCGTCCACAGCTCTGGAGACTAACTCGAAGAAGTCAATCAGATTCAGGAGACAAGATCGGCCCTTCACAAACCCAAACTGGGTGGGGTCCAGTGCTTGAAGGTTGCCAGTGTCTTTGTTTATAAGTTCCATGATAATGCGTTCCATGCCCTTGCAGATCAGGCTTGTCAGACTGATGGGATGGTAGTTCCTGGGATCCAAGGTGGATCCTCCCTTGTGGAACGGGATAACTGTAGCTGTGCGCCACTCAGTGGGCATGAAGCCTGAGGTGAGGCTATGATTAAACATGACACTTAGTTGAGGTGCCAGTTCATTTTGTACTTCATGTAGTACACAGCCTGGAATGTCATCTGGTTCCATGGATGCTGTATTCTTAGCTTTGGGGAGTGCGGTTTCTACCTGTGTGGCCGTGATTATTGGAATTTGGCAATCTTTTGGTATTGAGATGGGCCCTTTAGGGGGTGAGAGGGGGGTGAAGTTGGCACTAAATCGATCTGCCAGGATATTTGCAATATCCATGGGATCAGTATATTTAATGCCATTCTGTTGTAGCTCAGAGCAGATCTGAGCATTGCCTATTTAGAGTCTTGACATAACTATAGAATGCCTTGTGGTTGTCTTTGGAATCTTTGGCAATTTTATTTTCGTAACTAGCTTTTGAGGATTTTATGAGGGAGCTCAGCTTCTTACTGAGGCTGGTGAGGATGTTTTTTGCATCCTGGGATTTTCCTCTTCTGCAACAGCTTCTTCCTTCTGTTTGTATAGTTTGTTTATAGCAGGGGACCACCAGATTGGCTTCCTTCTTTGGAGAAGAGCATCTTGGTTCTATTTGGGATGGCACGATTCATGCACGAGTGAATGTGCTCGTACAGTGCCTTAGTGTAGGATTCTGCAGTTGAACTTCCAGATCCCGTCTGCATGGGTGTTGTGAAGTTTGTCACTTCTGACTTCAGTAGCATGAAGTTGACTTTGGAGAAGTTTTTTTAAGGAGGTTTCCTTACTGGGGGGTGGGATGTGGATGTCAAAGGTGATTTGCTTATGGTCAGACATGACCAATGAGGGGGTGACCACTGGTGTGGAGCATCTATCTCCCATGTTTGTAATGACCAGGTCTAGAATATTGGAAACCCTGGTGGGACAATGGATTAGTTGATCCAGGGCATTGGAATTTATGAATTCCAAGAACCGTTGGGAAAAGGAGTTGATACCCGAGTAGTTTTCCCAATTAATGGCAGGGTAGTTGAAATCACCCAGTATTAGGGTATTTGGTTGTATCTTAATATTTTCCAGTATGTTTAGAAAGGTGTAGTGAGAATCTTGGGGCATGGTGGGGGATCTGTAGCAAGCTACAGTTTGGATTGCAGTCTTACCTAGTGTTAGCTGCACCTGGAGAATTTCAGATGCATTGTGTTGGGCAACTAGCCTGGAGGTGTGAATATCCTTGGTGAATATGGACACTCCTTCACCTTTAGTGTTTCGGTCTTGGTTTTGTGGACGAAAAGTGTGCTAAGAATTGTAGCCTGGTATTGCAGGGGTGCCCTCTGGAGCCTTGAACTAGGTCTCAGTTACTGCACAGATATCGATGTTCTCCATTTTTAGGAGTGCCTCGAGAGAGTGCATTTTGAGGTTTAAACTTCTAGCATTGAGTAGCATTACCTTCAGATTTTGCATGCTTGTATCTGTTACGGTGGTAGTTTTATCCTTTGAACCTTGCCAAAAAAAGGCACTATAGGGGTGGCAAGAGCTTTAGCCAGTAACCTGAATCCCAGGGGTGACAGCTGCAGACCAGCTCTGGCAAAGCATCATGGTTCGTCAGTCATGTCTCCCCAGGCAGACAAATACTGGATCCCCTTTGAATGACAGCAGAAGCTTAGCCAATTGTTGAAGTCAATCATTTTGTCCTTATACTGTGGTATCATTCTGGGCGAAGGCAGGATGCTACTCAGGGCTAGGGTCCTACTTGCCTGGGTCACATGATCCAAGAGCTCTTCCATGTC
Source organism: Protopterus annectens (assembly GCF_019279795.1). Taxonomy (NCBI): domain Eukaryota; kingdom Metazoa; phylum Chordata; order Ceratodontiformes; family Protopteridae; genus Protopterus; species Protopterus annectens. The sequence continues at coordinate 1,852,441,601 of NC_056737.1, forward strand.
TCCTTTCATGTAGTCCAGGGAGGTACGTCTCAAGTCATTCACTCCAGCATGGACAATGACAGAGTTGTATTTGTACTTGTTGTGGAGTGACTTGAGTGCATGCATTGTGGTGGAGCCTGGCACCCGACAAGCAGCTGACTGTAATTTTCTCCTTGTTCAGCCTGGTGAGTGGGACATTAGTGTGCCTGACTATAGAGTCACCTATGACTAAGTGTTGGGTACATTGTCTTGCCTTAGGGGCTGTTGTTGGGTGGCACACTGGTGTTGTGAGCTATGTGTCACTTTGGTTGTGACTGGTGTTTGTTTGCGTTTTGGCTTCGGAGGTCCTTGTTGCTTGGGCAGGTTAATGTTAAGGGCCTCCGCATATGTGGGTTTAGTGTTGCTATGTGTGGGTGTTGATGGTGTGGGTTTTGAAGGGCTATGAGTTGTTTGAGGTGTAATGCAGGTGTTAACCTTCTCTTGACTGTCTAGCACAATCTTGGCCGGAGAGAGCTTTGCTTCCAGTTTGGCTATGTAAGTGCATCTCTCGCAGGTTGTAGTGTTGGGTGGTAGGAGGAGAGGATTGTCTGTGTGCATGAGGCAGTTGCCGCATTGCCCCAGTATGCCCAGATTCACCAGGTGGACAGGAGAAATCACTGGAAGGTGACCCTTGGACATGCCTGTTTAGGTGCTTTTTTGTAAAGTTTAAGAGCTGTTTTAGGACCGAGTCCCCAGCTACTTGAGTTCAGGGTTGCCCTAAGGGGGGACATTTCTGAGCACCATAGAACCAAAAGATACTTGTCCCCTGGAGGCCAAATCCAATTTATAATGAGTGATAAAGGTATGAGGTCTTGCCCAAGTGGCTGCTGTGGAGATATCCTCCATAGGGGCTCTGGAATAAAAGGCCACTGAGATAGCCATCCATCTAGTAGAGTGACCACGTATTTTGGAAGGTAACGACACTTTGTTTTGATGGTAGATAAAAATAATGGCATTTCTAAGCCAAGAAGATAGTCATTCTGGAAACTGGCTTGCCCATTCTGGGTCCTGCAAAGGCCACAAACAAGTGATCCATTTTTCCTGAAAGATTTAGTTCTGTCCAAGTAGAAACTAAGTTGCCTATGAACATCGAGGGTATGCAGAAGGTATTCCCCTCCATTTGAATGGTGGGAAAAGAAACCGGTAGGTCAGCAGACTGATTGATTTAATGGAAAAAAAACAGAAATTACCTTGGGCAAAAAGGAGGGGTCAGTACGTAGAAACACTCTTTCCCTATGAAAAATCAAGTAAGGTCTCTTGACACTCAAGGCCTGCAACTCGTACTCTTCTCGCTGAGGTAAGGGCTACTAGAAGCAGAGTTTTCCAAGACAAAAATTTAGTATCACAGGAATTAGAAGGCTCAAATGGAGGACTCATTAACGACTGAAGCACCAACATCAAGTCCCATGGTTCTATAGGAGGCTTGACAGGAGGTTTAACATGTAATACTTCTTTCATGAAGGTTTTGCACAGTTCGTGTGACATAACAGAAGAATTGTCAATTCCATTATGAAAGTTTGCAATAGCTGCTAAATGCACTGTAATTGTCGATGCTGAAGCTCCTGAGTGCAACAGTGTAGTGCGGTATTGAAGGATGTTCTGAATAGGCATGGAAAAGGGGTGTATGTTGTGTTCTTTGGCCCATCTACAGAACCTAGTCCACTTACTAGAATAAATTTTTCTGGTGGACAGTTTGTGCGAAGCCAGAAGGATCTCGCAAACGGGATGAAATATCAGGTAGCCTGGCAATCATCGGAAGTGGAGAAACCAAGCTGTGAGCTTGAGCCTGTGGAGATTGGGGTGAATCAGTCCCTGAGGATGAGACAGCAGACCTTGGGATTGATCCAGGATCCACAGCCTGTGAATCAGGTGAGGCCATAGGAATGGGAACCAGACTTGATGGTGCCAATAAGGGGCAATGAGGATCACTTTGCTTCTCGACCTTTGAGCTTTCCGTAGAAATTTTGGGATGAGGGGAAACTGGGGAAAGGCATACAGTAGACCCATGGGGGGGGGGCAGTCATGTGTCGGAGCATCCCTCGGTGACTCCCCCTGAGGGGGAATCAGGGCAAAATAGCTTCTGCATTTGTTGTTTAGGGGTGAAGTGGTCGCAGCAAGGCCTGCCTCAACGGTTGAGGATCTGATCCGCTATTATTGGATTGAGGGACCACTTGTGAGGCATCAAAATGTTCCTGCTCAGATTGTCTGCAATAAGATTGGAACTCGCAGGAATGTGCATTGCTATGAGAAAGCGGTTGGAAGCCATCACCCAATGCCAAATTCTCTTGGCTTCTCGACATAGGGGGTAGGACCTGGTTCCGCCTTGTTTGTTGATGTACCAGATGACTGACATGTTGTCTTGACTGAATTGCAATGGTCCTGGAAGGAAGGGATGTGTGAAATGCTTGCAATGCTAAGAGAGCTGCCCTCAATTCCAGGACATTTATGTGCAAATTGGCGTGCTGGTACAAATGTCTGCAGGAGGAGGACTTTAATCTGGTTTCTTATTTTTGAAAGCCTGTGAGGAGGAAGGGAAGCTTGCCATGATGTTGTGTTGGAGACCGCTCCAATAAATTCCACTGCTCTCGTTGGAGCCGTGTGATTTGTCCATGTTGATCATGATACCTTGGTGAAGAGCAAGGCCTTGAGTGTAAGTGAGAATGAGAAGATTCCTGGTCATGGAGGTAAGGAGCCAATTGTCTAGATATGGAAACACCTGGAATCCTTGTAGTCTGAGATGAGCTACTACGACTGCCATACATTTGGTGAACACTCTGGGGGCTGTCGAGAGACCAAAGGGCAGTACCCTGAACTGATGATGATTGGCTCCCAGCTCGAAGCGGAGAAATCTCTGAGAGCGTTTGTCCATCTTTATGTGGTAATACGTGGCTTGGAGGTCTATAGAGCACATCCAGTTGTCCTTCCCCAGAAAGGGGAGAATGGACTGTACTGTGACCATCTGGAATTTTTGAGGTTTGATTAATTTGTTTAGTAAGCTGAGATCCAGGATTGGTCTTCAGTCCCCTGTCTTTTTTGGCACTAAAGAACCTAGAGTAAAATCCGGATCGTCTCTGGTCTGGTGGGACTGGTTGGATGACTCTCTTTCTTTTTTTTTTTTTCTTAGCAGCTTTTCGATTTCTAAGGCTGCAGCCTCCCTCTGACTGGGTGGGACATTAGAGATTAATTTTACGGGTCTGGAAGTGAGGTCAAATGGGATATGATAGCCTCTGGATATTATTCTCTGCATCCACGCTTCCGTTGTTATGAGTTGCCAGGTCTGTAGGTGGAGAGAAAATCGACCCCCGACTGCTTCCAGAGGAAAGCAATCTGGCTGCTGTTCAGGAGCGCTGGAAGGGTCGGCCAGAAAAGGAATCTCTAGCTCATTGATTGCATGAACCCCCTCTGCCCTGAAAGGGGTGTCTTCCAGATGAGTTGCCTCCACTGCCCCGGGGGGATTGCTCATCACGAGTGTCACAAAAAGATCCTTGGGACTTCTTGAACCACAATTTTCCTCCCCTCTGATTCCTGGAGTAGGACCTCTGGGGGTGGAAAAACATATGTCACAGCAGACAAGGTTTTTCTGTCCTTCTCACTATGTTAAAGTGTGCCTCTTACTTTGGGACCAAAAAGGGAAGATTCGTCAACAGGCATAATCAGCGCTGTCAAGTCTCAAACCCAGGGCTGTGTACACCATAGTCAGAGGAATATTCCACTACACCATTTGAGCTGTATGTTGAAAAAGGAAGATTTAGAAGGGTCCGAAGTCACACAAACGCATCCAAGCATGCTGTCTCATAACTATGCCCGATGTGGCTGCTCGAGCTGCCACCTCAGCGTGAGAAATCAAGCGCATCGAGGAGTTCAAGATTGATTCCAAGGTAGCCAGCTGAGAGGCAACAGCATCACGCACCTCCTTAGGCAGTACCTCCACCAAAGAGGCAGACATTCCTGAAATTAGGTCTTTTTGGAGGCAAGTAAAATGTGCCAGGTAATTCAGCGACCAAATGGCAAAGGTCGCTGAAGCGTAGGCTTGCTTCCCCAGTCTGTCCATTGCCCGAGACTCCCTGTCCCGGGGATGAACAGTGGAACTATCTTCCGCCAGTTCCCTCTTGGTGGCTGCCGCCACGACCATGGAATCAACTACCAGCTGTTTGGACCAATTGGGTTGGCCTTCAGGAGTGGACAAAATTTTATCTGGCCTCCAGGGGATGGGTTCTATGTTGTCCAGGGCTTTCCAGGCTGCTGCACAATAAGTCAAATGAGCTCATCTGCAGGTCCTGTTACCCAGGAAGTAGATGGACCCAGGAAGTAGATGGTCGAGCATGGAAAGCCTGCAAGAACACAGATTCCTCAGAAGCGTTGGAGGCCTTCCAGTCTCCCCTCTGCTTGAGGATCTCGAATGTCTCCAAATGAGTCTTCTGGGGGAGACCATGGGGACCCTTCTTCCTCATCACAATCAGTGTGTTCAGTGATGGATTCCTCAGGAGAATCAAGATGCTTCCTCTTGCAAAGTTTCTTCTGGGGTGGCTCCCCAGTGGGATCTTCTGAGGAGGACTCTAGAGAAAAGGTTCCCTTGAAGGGTAGGTCTTGCGGCTCCCATGCTCGAGGTTCCAGAGTAGGAGGGTGGGACAGCTGCATGCTAGAGGGGGGTTCTGGTTCCAGTGCCAATGGTGTCAACTGCGAGCCTGTTGAAGCAAGGACCCTCTCCATCACCTGGAAAGCAGGCCCTCCTGAGGAGGAATGGGAGCCGGGAACTGAGAAGGATGACCTCGGAACTGGGGTCACACCCCGCCCTGAGGAGCCCGCCTCCAGGTGAGGAGCTCCAAGAGGACCGGTAGCTGCCTGGAGAGCCATGGCTGTAGATGGCATCACAGAAAAAAATCGGCGCCGAACTAGGTGCCCAACAGCCCAGTCACTGTTCTGAGAGTGTGCCAGTTCCAAAGGAGCCATGGTGCCAAGAATAATCTGTGCTGACAGGGAAGCGTCCGCTGTCAGAGCAGAGACAGTATGCACCGGGATGGCCATCGGTACTGGAGTCTCCAAAACCTGGGTGTAGGTCTGAGGAGGACAGACAGGAGAATATACCATGAGAGCTTCCATTCCAAGAGGGAGGGAAGACCTGGTCTGGGTAGTTAATCCTCTAGCTGCCAGAAGCTGGTCCACAGCCCTCACTACATCCTGTTCTGAAAGACTCCTGGTGGATCTGAGGGTTGCTGCCGATGGAGAGTCTGGTCTCTCAAGAAAAGGACTAAATTTATGTCCCGGAAAGGGGACATAAGATGGAGAATACCTAGTTCTGGGAAGGTGCTCTACCTTCGGAACTGAAGGTGTCATTACCAGTGGAGCCGTGTAAGACATTGGCTCCGTCGCCGGGGATGGTGCTGATGCAGGTACAGTAGTCAAAGCCTGTGTCATGAAGTCGGCACTGCGGGCAATGGTGCAAGGCCGGTAAGAGTCAGAATCAAGGGGGGCACAGAGGGAGAAGACGGGGACCCTGGTGCTGAAGCTGTCTGCTTTGATGGGGCGGGATAAGCCCGGTGTCAACTCTGTTCCGAGGAGGACGGGGATGTCAAAACCGAAAGACTCAGTTTCCCCTTATGCTTTTTTACGTCCTTCTGCTTAGGAGGTGGTAAGACCTCCATCCCAGAAAGAGCTTTTGCGAAGGGTGATTTCAGCATACCCTTTAGAATAAGCTTGTTCTTGCATTCAGCCAATGTACGGTTGCTGAAGCTAGAACAAAAGTCACAAGAAACATTAAGGTAGTCAATGCCTAAATAGTAAACACACACCGAGTGTGACCATCAGGATTGGGCATCTTATGCCCGCACTTATCACACTGTTTGAACCCAAGCTTGGCCTTATCTGCCATTATAACACACTAGTACTACCATACAACAAACTATATCTAGCAACAAGAGATAGGACAGTGAAAGAAAGTGCACTTTTTTCGTATTTTTGTACAGATAGCAGTAAGAGTACCAACAATGGTACTAAGAAAGAAATACCAAAAAGGGAAGAGGAGGGCCTAAGGTAGGGAGAGAGGAAGTAGTACCAACAATGGTACGAAAGAACTACCAAGGTAGAGGGTAGGGTTTAGTCAGGAAATGAAGGTAGGGATGAGAAATAACTTTAGACGATAAAAACTGTCTAACAAATACTAAAGACTGAAATAACCACAAAAAAGCTACACTTAGCTGAGAGAAGGCTTGGCACATCTGATGAATGTGGCAAATGAGATCTAGAGAGACTGAGAGGGGCATTGTGGGTAGGTTGTAGCTGAGAGTTTTGGGCTGGCGCAAGCTTGGTACTGGCCGTGTCGGTTTTAACAGTAAGGAATGTATAAAGATTTACAACATCAGATGTTTAGGTTTCACTACAATTAGAAGTATTTGATTTACAGATCAAAGAGGTCTATTAGGGTGATGCATGGTGAACAGAGAGGAGTGGGCAGGGCAGTTAGATGGCTTGTAGATTATGAGCTGTAGTTAATTGTACGTATGTTAGATGTTGACGTTGTTTGAGCCAGTTTAGAAGCTGAAGCAATACACTGTGGTGGGAGGAGTATTTAGCATTGGTCACAAATTTTGCAATTTTTATTGTAGCATGAGTCCAGTTTGGATTTGAGAGACGCTTGGATTTTGGTGAGAAGTGGTGAACCACAGAGCAAGGATGGAAGCAGAAAGGAAGAGGCAACGGATAGTCTTGGCGGAGAACGTGAGGAAGTATTTGTGCCTGTAGAGGATGCCTAATTTCTGATGGGCTTTTTTGATATTGGTGCTAATGTGCTGGTCAAAAGTTAGGTTTTTGTCTATATTGACACCTAGAAGTTTGTAAGGGACTATTTCAATGCATATGTTGAGGGAATGAATGGTAAGTTGAGTTTTGGTAAGGTGCGTAGTTTTTTTAGGGGTGAATAACATGAGTTTATTTTTATTAGCATTTAGGGCTAAATGGTTATTGTACATACAGGTCTTAGTGGAGGTGAAGGCACTTTGGGTGAATGAATGTAGTTCTAACGTAGATTTGGCAGTGCAGGTGATGAGTCACCTGCATATTAGATGACCATAGCTTGAGTTTGGAGATGGGTGAGAGGATGGCAATAGGTCGGAAGTTAGATATGACATTATTATCTCCACCTTTGTGGAGAGGGAGAATAAATGCTTTTTTCCAGATGGTAGGTGTGAAGGACTCTTGAATGGATCTGTTTTGAAGTATACTGATAGGGTAGGCAATAGAGTTAGCTGAAATTTGTAGAAATTCTGGTAGTAGGTTATCAGGAGCATTGGTTTAAGTTTTAAGAAGTTTTTTTATGGTGGAGACAGGTATGGGTGAGAGAGAAATTTGGTCTTGATGTTGCAGATTGGTCTGGGGAAGGTGGGTTGATTTGTGGGAATTTGGCAGTGAAGTGTCTATGCTGTTTTAAAAAAAAGAGTTAAAAAGTAAGGCTATTTCAGCTGGGGTCCTGTCTGGATCAGGAAAGGGATTTTCACTTTTTTGCCTGAGTTTAGTAGTGAATTTATGGACCTCCAAATTTTGGGGGGATTTTGCATATGGTCATTCTGTAGGGTAATGTAGTGTTCCTGTTTGGTTTTGATGACTAGTCGCTTTACTTGATTTCATAGTGGTATTGAGTAAAATCAGAGAGGTTTTTGCTTTGCTGCTATAGCTTCCAGGTATTGTCCCTGGCTTTTATGAGTTGGTGGGTTTAGTGAGCCATCTGGCCTGATTAGCTTTCATTGTCCTGTGTCAGAGTGGAGCTAGATTGTCTGTCTCGTATATGGAGGAATGTGGAATTAAAGAATTCCTCAGCATTATCCAGGGGAAGGACTTTTAATGGATGCCAGTTGATACTTAGCAGAGTGTTATTAATGGTAGTTTGGCAGAAATGGAATTGTCTCTAGTATACTTACAGTGCTGTGCATTAAGCAGTGGGGTAGGTTTGTGAGTTATGTATGCAGGTAGGTGATCACTAATGCTGTTTGGAAGTGTACCTGTGGAGGAGATTCTGCTAGGGTCGGAGAACAAGACCCAGTCCAGAATTGAGCCATTCTTTGTTTTTGTTGGGTCTTGTTATGGTAGTAATTAGTTGGGTGTAATTATATAGGTTGATGCTGTTGGTTGGGTGATGCTGTGTGACATCTAGCCAGTTAATATTTACATCACCAAGTATGACTGTTTCATTTTCTATGTTATTGATTGCCCAGGCTAGAATTTCCTCTAGTATGGGATATTATAGCCAGGAGGGATATACAAGACTATAGTGCAAATACTTTATCTGTTATTCATTTTCATGTGGGATGTTAGTATTTCGGCTGTGGAAAATGTGGGGACGGGTTTATTGTATAAGATTATATTAAAAGTATTACAGTATAGCAAAGCAATCCCTCCATCTGTTCTTGGCCAAGCAAAGCCTGGTGGAAGAAACTGAGTTTTTAATGTTAAGGTTTTAACCAAGTCTCGGTTGCTGCTATAATATCAGGCTTGTTATGTTCAATACAGGCATGCAAATCTGGAATTTTATTTTTGATGCTTTGGAGGTTGAGGATGGTGAAGTTAAGAGATTTGACAGTTGTGGTGGTGATAGGGGATGGGATGGGTCCAGGGTTGTGCTGAATGTCATCACATAGGATTAGGTTGGAGTAAGTGTGTGGGAGATTTAATAGGTTGTAATTTTTTTCCTGGAGTTATGTTCATATGTTGAAATTGTTTCTATTTTGGTTTTCCCCTGTAGGGGTAGAATTCTTAACTTAGTGAGGAGGGTGGTGTGTACTGTGTATAGACTGGGAGATATGTGAGAGAAGGAAGTGAGTTTAGGCAAATAAGTAGCAGCTATATAAGTAGGTTTGTAATATTCATTACTGATTTGAGGTGAAGTTAGTAGATATAGAAAAAGAATGGTTAGAGAAAGGGTAAGTAGTGTTGAGTTAGTTATGAATGTCCTGTAATGGAGGGGTATGCGTGGTAGGGAAGTGTATTAGTTATTTGTATAGTGAAATGGATTTAGAAGTGAGGGAAGTAGAGTATCGGAGGGAAGGGTGGTTGATGGCCAGTTAGTGCAATTGGCGAGATGTGGGAGGGGTTGCGTAGGAGTTAATTGGCTGGAGGATGTGATTTGGGGTGAGCAGTGGTAGGAGGAGATTTGGTTAGGAGAAATGTATTTGATCTGGGGTTAGGGAAGGTGATTGGCATGATCCTGAGTATAGCGTGGGCAAACAGAGCAGGCAGGCCCTTTTCCTTGTCACCAAAGAAGAAAAAGAAAAACAATCAGCAAGGTAAGAAAATTAGGGAAGAAAACTAGCCAAGAGAAGAGAAACAAAAGTGGTGGGACTGTAGAGAAGGTAATCAGGGGGAGGCAAGTTGGGCAGGTGGAACAGGTGGGGGAGAAGAATTAACTTTCCTATGAGTGTGCAAGAGACGGAAAAGAGTATGAAGTGAGTGTACCAGGAATAGGAAAGATGGCAAGAATGTGGGAAAGTTTGCTAGTGGAATGAGAGCAGAAAGTTTGCTAGTGGAATGAGAGCGGAAGCACCAGGAGAGCACTGGGAGTGGAAGACTGTGGAGGTAATTAACACAGTACAAGGCCACGTGCAGCAGAGACGATAGGAGAATGGGTGGGTAGGCCAGGCAACAATTAGGTTACAAGAAGTTTTGGGTGATGTATGAAGGCACCACGGTACCAGGAACAATTTGGTAGGTGTATGTTGAGAAATAATTAGTTGTTTACTAGGCTAGCAACCACAGGGGCCTTTTTAAGCCTAGCCATGCATCCCAAATCTAAGTTCTCATACCCTGGGAGATAAGACATTACAAGCAGGGGCCTGGGTGATGAAATAATTACAGGCTGCCTGTGCCCATTAGAGACATAGGTGCCAAACCAGGGATGAATTTCCTGTTCCCTTTCCAGTTGTCCAAGTTACACTTTAACTGGGTTAGGGAGGGATTCTGCTTCACAAGGATGGGGAGATGCATTGCACATAAGCTTTAACCGGTTAGCTACCAAAAGGAGAAGGTATGTAGAACAGCTATGAAATATGAGACTTTTGTAGTTTGGATGAACAGCTTATGACATACATTGACGACACCAGCTCGAGTTAATTAACAATGACCTCTGTTAAAGCAGATAACTACTGCATGTCATGTAAACTGGATTTAGATCTGATGAAGCTTGTTTAAGGGCGAAAGTGGTAATCCGTTTCCTTTTTAAAAAGGAAATTTTGATTTCTAAACCAGTTACAATTGCTTAATTACTCTGAAGTTTCAGCTGAGCTTACCTACAGTGCTTGGTTCTTTTTTTGTGATTTTGTTTTTAAGGATTCTCAGCCAGCAGCTTTGTTGCTCACAAGTATCAGTTTTCCCTGTGGTCTCTATATATGTATGAGTATGTATAGAGAGAACGAGCAGACCAGCTTCTAAACTAATCAATGGCCAATATGTTTCACTAAATCAAACAAGGTTATGTCTGTGGTTACTTTTGATTTTAATATTTTTATCTAAACATATATTTCTAAAATGTGTGGTTGGACTTCCTGTACATCTACAATTTTATGCAGCTTTATAACTAACTACATGATAGTATTCACTTATTTTGAATAAGCCATATAACTGTTACCATATGAAGAATCTGCATTCAGTCATAGTTTAAGCAGCTGTAAAACTGCTACTTTCAGAATGAACGGCTGTGTTTGAATGTAATGCACATATATGTTTGTTTTGTTTTCCCTTGTATGTTTATTTTTTTGCCTCATGGTTGTGGTTTAACAGCCTTTGAACCAGTTTACCCACCCGGCTGTAGAGCTCTCTCTGAATCAGAAACTGTTACCACCAGAGGTGAAAAGAGCTTACTACTGGCGGTAACTATTCTGAATCCCAACCCAAATTCCTTCATTATTAGGATGATGTGGCTCGTTTTATAATGCAGGAGGTTTTAATTACCATCTTCTAGTAGTTTCATAATTGTATCTCTGTTTTTGTAAGACTAAAGAGAATTTTATTTAGCATAGACTTAAACTGAGAGCATTTTATTTCTTTAATGCCATGTAATACTGTTTTGTGCAACTTTGATTCCATGACTTTTGTATTTGCCTTTATTTTAGTTATGTAAGGGTGCAATTAGGATACAGAGATTAACAAAATATTCCATTTATAGTTTACTGGGTAAGATTTTTGGATACTTAAAATTTGTAAGCAGTCTGCAGTTTACTGGATTTGTTTAGAATGCCTGCCATTTTTCCTAGAATTTCTCAAAATGGATAAACTAAATCATGCTTAAAATTCTTAAAAATACTTGGTCTCTATTTTCATTTGCCATTCTTACTCCTGCGTTCTTATTTTGTAAAGGAAATTCATTCTTAAACCTTAAGAAACAATTTCATGTGGTAAATCTATTGCAACTCTTGGAAAATGCTAATGTAAACTTTTAACTTTATTTGAACTGTATAAGAACATTATATTTTATAAAACTGTATAACTGTATATGAACATTAATTTATAATACTTAACACTGTCTTATCTGATTGTGTAAGTTTGCTTTCACTGTTTGTTGCCTGTGAGCCTGTCTCATGGCTGAAAAGGGTCTCTGGACCAGTCCTCCTACCCAGTTATCAAGTAGTAAGTAAAATAAAAATTTCATTTCTGTATTTTTTTTTTTTTTATTATTTTATTTTACATTTGTGTACCGGGAACTGTACAACTGGGCCAGTGGCCTATTTTCAACAGAGGCCTGAGGAGAAAAGCTTCATGGTGATGGAATTCCGTCAAAAAAATCCAAAATTGTTATTTTTGTTTTACCCCCTCCTCAAATTATTTGAAGCAGCATTGTAATTGGAGTTATACCTCTCAACCACTGAGATTTTTGCAGAATGCCCATATTTTTGCATCCTGTTTTTTGGTCTGTTCCTCATAGAATCTTTGTTTTGGGGCAAATCTTTGACTATCGAAGTCCGAAAATCTTTATTTAACATTTGTTTGCTGGGAAAGTCCAACTAGGACAGAGCCCATTTTCAGTGGAGGCCCAGGGAGATGCGCTCTAGACGCAAGTCTTTTAAATGTTGAAGGAAACTGGAGTACCCTGAGGGAAACCCACATGACCACAGGGAGGACATGCAGACTCTGTATAGAAGGCACCCCAGCTGGAAATCGAACTGGAGAACTTCTTGCTGTGAGGTGACGATGTTAACTGCTGTACCACTGTGTCACCCAAAATAATGATGGACATTTAAGTTGTAGACTTCATAACCCTTCAGAAAATTCATGCTAATGCAAAACCTGTTGTTCTAGCAACTTTCTAAATATATGAGCAATATTTAAAAAAATGCCCCTATTTGGGTACCCTTGTCCCCCCAATATTTATAGCTCTGTACAGATTTCTTGCTCCAAGAAGTTGAAGTCTATTAGTTAATATGACTTCTGAATGGAGCATAAGGAGTCCAGAATAATTACTACATGAAGGATATTATTAGCAGTAGTACAAGATTTAAGTTTGTCCCATATTATTCTGAATTACAAAAAAATGCAGTTATTCATACTTATTTCCTGTGCTGTAGATGGTGGGATCGATCACTAGCTAAATTCACTGGTTATTATTATTTTCTCTCCATATTGATATCTGTGTCCTACAGTACACTTTTAAGAAATTCTCCTGTTTAACATGGATTAGGATATGGTAGCATTCCATAACTGTTCGTTTGTTGATCTCTTCATAATTAACTCTTCAGACCTTGGTTATACCACAATGTTCTGTCCTTTAAAAATCACATGTGGGAAGGCAGAGACTAGATATAACTGTTGGCAGTATTCCTTGCCCACTTTGAATGTGTTCAACTTTTGTCGAAAGTGCATGCACAACTCTCACTCTTCAGACATAGGGGATGGAATTGCATGTAGTAGCTACCCAGGACTCTCCACACTATTGCATCACATTCCATGGGATGTTTATGGAGTACGTGGCCATATGCCTTCTTCAAGACCCGAAAGCATGTGTAGATAATAGATTTGACTGACTTCTCTGATCCCTCTAATATCTATGATATGCAAAAAAGTTGATCCACTGTTTGCGGCCATTATCAGAACAGACTGCACTTTTACTGTGCAAATAAGAGATTTGACCATTAAGTAAGTCTTCTTTCCCTTGTCTTGGTATAAGCTTTCCCATGGAGACTGAGGAGAATGTTTGGCCTTGGTTTGTGTGAAACACTGGCTCATTGTAATAAATAACTGCAAGGATATAGTTGTAGAAAACCTAATGTAAAACCTTAAAATGTTTAAGGATGTATTGCATTTGTTAATTTTTATGTATTTTTCTTTTGTTGATGGAGTAAAACAGTTATGTCACTGGATCCTTTGTAGGCTTTGTTTGGTGTTACAAATATAAAATGGCATGAATATGCATGAAGTTGTAGCATTTTACAAAGTTAGTATCAACAAGTAGTATGCTAAGCTGTAATGTGATTAATGATACTTACAGTTTATAGAATACTAACAAAGTAGGTGAGTGAAAGGGATGACATGGGACAACGAATAGGAGGGAGAGATTGGGAATAGGGAAGAGGAGAGTAAGAAAATAGGAAGAGAAGAAATGACATATGCCCTATGATGACTATGGGATTGCTTCATCGCCATCAGTTGTGTTCAGTGTAAATAACACTATCAGACTCTCTTCAGCCACATGAAGGCCTTTGAGGAGTTTGTAATCAATTCCAATAGGGCCATATCTAGGGAGGTTAAAATTAGAGTCCTGGGAGTAGTATCAAGGGATCATGAGTATGCTTGGTTATTCCCCCAAAATGAAGAACTTTTTTGGGGGGGGGGGGTTTAATGCTATGGATGTTGGCATAATGGTTAAGGTGTTTACCTTACAAACACAAGGTGCAGGGTTTGATTCTCACATGGGGGGTAATTGGAGGGAAAAAATGGCCCACAAGGGCAGTTAGTCTAGTACTAATCTATGAATCTATGAATCTATGAATCTATGAATCTATGAATTTTGCACAGACCAAAGATTAAGCAAATCCAAACCTTCCTGTAGTTTCACTTGGTCAGTTATGTTAGTAACAGTACACCCAAATTTGGTGTCCGTTGTGAACGTAGTAGCCCAAATGTTGTCCTTTAAAGGAAATGCAGACCTACATGATGAAAACAGCACAAGTCCAAGGACTGAACCCCGACATTAATATACCTGACATCAGTTTACACCTTGCTTGGATGACTACTGCATTGTTGTTATGTAGTACTATAGGCACTATTTATACAATTTATATGCTCCTGCTTTAAATTTGTCTTTATGCTTGTGCTGCTCAGAACCTCAAGTTGTCTGCCACTGCTTTGATGCTGTGTTCTTCCAACACTGTAGTTTATGGTCAGTTTGTTTTTTAAACAAGCAAGAGTTAGCAGCTGACCTCCCTTTGCTGAGGCAGTAAGCAGATTTGGGATCATGGTCATCTGGCATGGAATCTGTTGGTTATTGTATCAACAGGAAGCCATCTAATGTATCAAACAGAAGCCGTTTCTGTCTGAGCACTTTTTACTTGTAGAGGCTGGCGTGTGTGTTTTATGTGGTGATTGCGACCTATAAGGTTTTGAAGGAAGGAGTTCACTGACATTTCTGAGAGGTAAGGTTTTAACTTGCAAGCCAGGGAGTGGCTATGTACTCATAGTGCAGGTAGATAATCCCACTGTAAGGCTTCAAGAAAGGAGATGAAACAGAACATGGTAGCAATTGCTATATCTGGATAAGTGCACCACTCAGTGGGCACTGAGCACTTTTTGTGGAATGGCATGCTCGCAGCTTGTTCCTTTGGGAAGGTACTTTGTATTATCTTTAGACAAGCACATCAGTAGTTTAGGCGATGGTCATTTTTGTATTGTACATAGATGTTTTCATTGGCTGTGTGTTGATTCATAAGTGACCGATATAAACAAAATGTACAAAAGAAGCATTCTTTGGGTACTGTTCACTCCAGGTGATTGGAATGCTGACACTGCAGTGCAGCATTAGGGCCTTGTGGGGCCCAATTCATGCCTGAAAAGGCTCTATGGACCATCAGCCTTATCGAGTTAACCGATGTAATTAAGTTCTGCATTGCAAATAACTTCTAAACTGTATGTAATTTTCAAGGATATTCCCTGACTTTTGGCTGTTTTTTTTTTTCTTCAGCAAAACAGTGGATTGTGTAATAGCAACAATCATTACAGAATTGCAGATGTGTGTGTTTAATTAATTAAAAAAAAAAAAAAAGTTCATCAGCTTTCAAAGTTAAAACTACCAGTACCTGTCCTCAATATCAGACTTTTGTCCCTAATTATTTTGGTCTTGTTCTTAATTATGGACATAGAGAACTATAGTCACCAACCCATCTGTCCATCTCCAGATGCGCACAAGTTACTATTTCTTCCCTAAACATACTTCAACAGTGTTGGAAATAGAAGTAGAACACATTCCATTAACTAAAAGTGAATAAAATTCTCAGTGTTTGTATATATTAATTGTAGAGGTTTTAGTTGTAGGAGACCTGGTTTTATATATGCAGCCTCATTTGTTAAAAATCTTTTCTGTGCTGTACTTTTTGGCATTGCTTCATTACCAAGGGTCTTATGCAGTTAAGTAAGATGCCTGTGCGGCCAGTCACTGAGATAAGGATGGTAGCAAAGACATTTCCATGACAGGTTTATTGCATTGCAGTACAACAGTCAAAGGCTGTTCATGCATAGCAATAAAGCCGCAGTGCTTATTGATGAAACGCTGCTTCAGGCTTTGTTTAATTTGCTTGCTTATCTGTGCAATAATCTCTTGCAGCTCTCCATCATGCGAAGGACTCTAATTACCGTACACTGTTTTCAGATATCTGTATGCAAATGCCACCATCACTAAAACAATTCATTTTTTTTTTTTCATAATTTTTTAAGGAATGTTACTGACCTAATTGTGAATTAAATGTCAATATATTGCTGTCTTGTGCTCAAAACAAAGGAATAGTTGTATCTTGAATTTAAAAAAAAAAATCCATTTGTAATTTTTGTGTCTCAATGCACAGTTTCATTTTTATACAGAATTACAATTCCTTTTAAATCTGAAATCACAACATTTTTTACTGGCCAGAAAATATGCCTGCACTAAAAAATATAATCCGCCCCTACAGTAACAACCCACTCTGCTCATCCACCAGACTCCTAGTTCAGACGGTCAAATCCAGCCACTCTGCAGGTGATTCGTTATTTGCCAACTCTGTTGGTAAAACATGGAACTCACTTCCAGCAGACCTGACTTTAGAACCATTGCTAACCTTATTCAAAAACAAACTCAAGAATTACCTCAAAACACACTGGTTATGTCCTTGCTCTAACCCTGACTAGTGTTCTCTCTATTTCTTTTGCCTCCATTTTTAGAAATATATATATTTTTTTCATACTAGGAAGGGTAAACCGAATAAACTGCCACTCATTGTCTGTATCCTGAATGTTAATATGCACATATCTCTATTTAATACTTGTACTGCTCAAGTCTGCAACATGAATGTAACTACCATTTACCAAAAGTTCTTTGTGTGTATGTATGTAACTACTATTTATTAAAAGTTTCTTTATGTGTACTATGAACATTGGAGCTTTTCTCCCTGGGCCTCTGCTGAAAATGGACATATATCCAGTCGGACTATCCCGGTTAACAAATGTAAAATAAATAAATTATGTATTTATGTTTGATCTTATTTAAAGGAGAACCACACCCAAAAACTGGAAAAAACATGGTTTTTCAGCCAATCTTGACCGTTTCTGCATTGCTAATGCCTCTGTACCAAAGTAAATGGTTAATATTTTCTAAGATGTTATACCCCAAAATTATCTGAAGGAGGCTCCCGTGGCTAACTTTATTTTGTTTTACAGTCCATGCCTTTGTCTTCCTGATGTCATATTAGAGGGAAAGAAAGAAACCCTTATGATGAGATAATTTACTGTAGATGTTCATCGTGTTTCACTGTTGCAGTCATTACACTTGGGTTATCCTGCTGGCAGGCTACCTGCAGTCGGCCTGAATTCCAAAGTCTTGGTCCAGCGTTGGTTGCTGTCCCCTCTTCCCTGACGTCAGTGCACCAGGGGTATAAAAGATGCAGCCGACGCCATTTTCTTCAGTCTTTCTTGCTGCGCGGTGCCCGAAGCAAAAGCAGTTCACAAGTGCCGGTCAACAGACTCCTGAGATTTTCGAAATTGAATTTTAGATCCGAAGTCTTCTATAAAGCTAAGTACCTCGTTGGGGAAACTTTTTTCTTGCTCCAGACCGATGTCAGAAAAAGTTAACAGTAAGGCTTGTGGGAAGCAAATACCTCATAAGTATTTTCACTTCCTTGCCCAGGCCCTGACCATGACGTTGCTAGTAGTCGATTTTGTGCTAGATTTAACCAACGCACTATTAAGCGTCGGTACGATTTTGCTTTTCATTACTTTGGCCAAAGGTTTAACTACATAATGCCATCGGAACAGCCGATGACCGGAGTTCATAAAAAGCGCAAGGAAAAAGAAAAGGACAGGCATCCGAGGTCCAAAACTGACTATGAAGCCTTTTCTAGGCCAGTCGCCGGTTCTAAGTGAGGTGCTTTCGCAGCCCCTGACACCCGCTGCCTCAGAGCCACAGGCCACCTCCAACTCCCACGTGGAGACAGCTAGGCCTCTGGATACTCATACTTCGGAAACTAATCCCTCAGATGGGTCCGGAGTCGCTGAGCAAGCATCGGCTTCTGAGGGTGTTTTCAGACCTACACAGCTTTATATCAAGCCAACTTCAGCATCAAAGACTAAAACAGCTTTAAAGACAAGGAAACAAGTACAGCATTCTCCAGGACAGACTTTCATGCCTAAGAAACAGATGCTCAAAATGGCCGAAGACCTAATTACTTTGATCATGGGTTCCCATCCCCCGCCTGATAAGAGGCCTAGGCAAGACACTGAATGATTCCTCTGATCAGGTTTCCATTTCCTCTGACTCCTCTTCAGAACAGGGATATTCTATTCCTCCCAATGAGGATTCTGATACTGAAGAATCTATTCCTTCAGCTTCTCCTCCTGAGGATTTCTCATTTGGGGAAACCTTGCATACCATGAGGGAGCATTTCCACTGGGAGAGCCAAGATTATTCAGATTCTAAGAAAAGGCTCAGAGACTTTCTTTTACTACCTCAGCACAGAGTTCTTGCTATTCCTCCTATTCTAGACATTGTGGATGATGTATTTTCAGAGTCAGGCCTGTCTCCAGACTCTTTACCTCCTGCACCTGTTAAGCTGGACAGATACTACAGGGTTTGATTCCCATAAATTTCTATATAAAAACCCTGCTGCTGACCCAGAAACTATTTCTCAGGGTCCCAAAGGGGTCAAGGCTGCTACTGCAAAAAAACCCTGTCCCCTCACTGAACACTAGTCAGGGCACTGGACAGATGGGGGGGAAAAGTTTACACTTCTGCTACCTTGGCTGTAAGGACTTTTGTCAGTTTCATATGCTTAAATATCAGCAATATTTAATGTCACTGTTAAAACAGAAAATGTTGACAAATTCTGAATGTGCTGAGAACAAGGAATTGCAGGATTTATTGCATGCAGCTGAACAAGTGGGAAAACATACTTTGCAATGTGGTTATGATTCACTGGAGGCCTCCTGCAGGGCCACTGTAACGGGCTCTGTCATTAGAAGGCATGCTTGGTTAAAGGAACAGACTCTGCCTGATCATGTTAAAGCAAAATTATTGGATGCTCCATTACAGCATGATACTTTGTTTGGTGTTAAGGCAGAAGAGGTGTTGAAGAAAATGGAGGATAAAGCTAAATCTATGCAAACAGTGAAGGATTTCTTACAGGTGCAGCCACCCAGATTTAGCAGGAACTGGTTTCTAAGAATTGGTCCTTTCCCATGTCAGACAGGCCACAAAGAGGCAGATACAGATGCCCTAGAGGCAGACAACAGCCCCAGGGCTCATACAGGCCCAAACAGTGGGGGTGCTTCTACCTCCAAAAGCAGAGAAGACAAATCACAGCCATATCGGAAACAGTCCCAATGACTTCCCTCTGCCAATGCCAAGCATTTATCTTTTGGCAGCACCCTTAGGGGGAAAGCTAGCACTTTTTTCACAAAATTGGCACATGATTACCCAGGACAAATGGGTCTTAAATATAGTCTCTCAGGGCTACAGGTTCCACTTTCACACCCTTCCAAAGGCAAAAGGTATGCCAGACCTGCCACACAATCAATGGGCAGAGGCACAAAACCAAGTTTCATCTCTCATGGACATGAGGGCTACACACCCAGTGCCACAACAAGAGCAAGGACAAGGATTTTACTCCAGACTTTTCTTAGTACCAAGAAAGGACAACGCATGGAGACCGATTCTGGACCTGTCTATTCTAAATACTTTTCTGGACGTTCCGAAATTCAAAATGTTGACTCTGCCCATGCTGGGCAAAAAGGCTTGGCTTGTAACTTTGGACCTCAGAGGCATACTTGCATGTCCCAATCAGACAATCTTGCAGAAGATACCTCATATTCATAGCTGGCTCAATGCACTACCAATTCTGCACTGCCCTTTGGCTTATCTACTGCACCCCAGGGTCTTCACAAAATGCCTGGCACCAGTAATTGCATTTTGCAGACAAAGAGGAATTCAAATATATCCCTACTTGGACGACTGCCTTATTCAAGCAGAGGCCAAAGACATTCTACTAAAGCATCTGGCGTTTGTAAAAAGATTACTAATTTGCCTAGGGTACACAGTAAACGAAAAGAAATCAAAACTAGTACCCTCTCAAGAGATAATATTCCTGGGTGCAAGCTTAAATACAACTGCCTGGATGGCTTATCTCACGCCAGACAAACAAAGGCAACTGACTTCTTACTTCGAAAGCATGGCAACAAAGACCTAGTTATCTGCAAGAAAAATTCTGCAGGGTCTGGGCTACATGGCCTCCTGCATTCTGCTAATTCCATATGTAAGACTGTATATGAGGAAACTACAATGGTTGGACTCAACATTGCCACAGCCTGGAATCATTAATTTCACTCATTCCCTGCCTGCAACAGGAGTTTCGATGGTGGGCACAGGCCTGTCACCACAACAAGGGACAGCCATTCACTTTACCCACAGCCAGGCAAACACTAACAGATGCATCAGATTATGCCTGGGGGGTCCACATGGCAGGAAAATGTATTCAGGGCACATGGCCCCCAAGCCAAAGGCATCTACACATCAATCAAAAAGAGATGCTAGCTGTACAAAATGCCCTGGCGGCCTTCAAGGACCTACTTCATCCAGGACAGCTGCTGATAAAGACTGACAACATCACAGTCTTGTGGTACATAAACAAGCAGGGGGGCACACATTCCTACCCCCTCTGCAGACAAGCCATGATTTTGTGGAACACAGCATTGACCTACCACCTACACCTGCAAGCACAATTCCTGCCAGGAAAAACAAATGCTCTGGCAGACGAACTAAGCAGAAACCTCATGGACCCTCATGAGTGGAAACTAGATCCACAAATCTTAAGCATGATAACAAGGAAATGGGGACGCCCAGACATAGATCTTTTTGCCTCCCCTCACAACTGCCAACTTCGGAGATTCTGCACAAGGACTTATTACAAACAAGCATGGAAAGTGGATGCTGTGTCATTCAGCTGGAACAACCTTACAGTATGTGCCTTTCCTCCCCAAGGTACTCCACTGCCTCTCCTCCCCAAGGTACTCCTAAAGGTCAGACAAGAGAAGCCACAAATGATACTATTGCCCCGGATTGGCCACGCCAACACTGGTACCCAATCCTAAGGAGCTTGTCCCAAGGCCCAGCCTGGACATTGCCTCAAATTCCTCATTTACTGACCCAACAAAACAATCAGATCCTGCACAGCCAACTCAGAACTCTAAATCTAGCTGCATGGCGGATACTGTAACCATTCAGAATACACCTCTAAAGCCAGTGTGCCAAACAGTCACAGCCCTTAAGACTAAACAACACACCTGATACACTTGTAATAGGTGACTCTATCGTCCAGGCACACTGACTGTCGTCCCGCTCACCAGGCTGAACAAGGAGAGGGTCACGGTGTGCAGCCTGTCGGGTGCTAGGATCCGCCACATAACACAAGCACTCAGGTCACTCCAAGGCAAGTACAAATATGACTCAGTCATTGTCCATTATGGTGTGAATGACCTGAGACGTACCTCCCTGGACTACATGAAAAGAGACATAAAGGAGCTCTCTGAGCATGTAGCCCAGGCCGGTATGACCCTGACCTTGAGTAGCATCTTACCCTCACCAAGAATGATGCCACAATATGAAGACAAGATGATCAATTTCAACAATTGGCTTAAGTACTGGTGTCATTCAAAGGGGATCCAATGCCTGTCAGCTTGGGATGATATGCTCGACAAGCCACGATGCTTCGCTAGGGACGGCTTGCACCTGTCACCCCTGGGCTTTCGGATATTGGCAAAGGCTCTTGCTACCCCCATAGTGCCTTTTTTAGGCAAGGCTCAAAGACAAACCCACCTCCATAGGTATCACAAGGGATAAGAAACTAAGAGTAATGCTACTCAATGCCAGAAGTCTAAACCTCAAGATGCACGCACGAAACTCTCCTTAGCATGGAGAACATCGATATCTGTGCAGTAACAGAAACCTGGTTCAGGGCTCCGAGAGCACCCCAGCACTACCAGGTTATACCTCATACCATGCTTTTCGCCCCAAAACTTGGACCGAACCACAAAGGTGGGGAGTATGATATTCATCAAAGATACCCACACCTCCAGGTTGGTGGCAAGCACGAAGCATCAGAGACTATCCATGTGCAACTAACAGTGGGTAAAACTGCCTTCCAGTTTATAGCCTGCTACAGACCACCCTCCCAAAACCAGGAACCCCACTCGGCCTTCCTGAGAACACTGGAAAATATGAAGGTCTCTCCAAACACCATTATATTGGGCGACTTCAACTACCCAAACATAGACTGGGAGCATTACTCTAGCTCCAACACCCTAGCCCAAAGGTTCCTAGAATTTATAAACTCAAATGCTATGGAACAACTTGTTACCACTCCCACAAGAGGGGAAAACATACTGGACCTGATCATCACCAACATGGGGACTCTATGCTCCAGACCAGAAGTGTATCCCTCACTGGTAAGATCAGACCATAAACTAATCTCACTGGATATTCACATCCCGACCCCACCCCTGCCCAGAAAACCACAGTGAAAAACTTCTCTAAAGCAAATTTTACACTCCTCAAAACTGAGGTGGAATCCTTCAAAGCCCCGGCCTGTGGAAAATACAGCCCAGACCGCAGAATCCTTTATAAACGCATTCTATGAACACCTTCAGGAATGCATGGATCATCGATCCCAAATAAAACCAAGACTCAATCCTCCAAAGGCAGGCGTCCTGTCTGGTGGACCCCAGCCATAAACAAACTATACAATAGAAGGAGGAAGCTACTAAATGATAAAGCAAAATCCCAAAAGGGAAGGCATCACTGATCAGTATTAGCAAAAACTACGGGCACACATAAAATTGTCTAAGGCCAGCTTGAGAGAAAAATTGCACAGGACACTAAGGATAATCACAAGGCTTTCTTTAGTTATGTTAGGAACCTGGGTGGTAATTCCCAGATATGCTCAGAATTAGTCCAAAATGACAAAAAATACTCCGAACCCACAGACATTGCCAACATCCTAGCTGACAGGTTCAGCGCAAACTCCCCCTCCCCACCAAAAGGGCAAATATCTATCCCAGCAGATTACTGCCCCCCTGACATCTCAGATGCTCAGGTAAGAGCCGCCCTCTCCAAAGCAAAAAACACAGCTTCAGTGGGACCAGATGTTGTCCCGGGCTGCGTCCTACATGAACTCAAAGAAGAGCTAAACCCAAACCTAAAACTACTGTTCAATCTCAGCCTTACTACAGGATATGTGCCCAAAGAGTGGCATACAGCAACAGTGGTCCCTCTCCATAAAGGTGGTGCCTCAGCGGATCCTGGAAACTATCGCCCCATAAGCCTGACTAGCTTGGTCTGCAAAGCTATGGAAAGGATCATCATGGACCTCATAAATAAAGATATTGGGGACCTACAAACACTGGATCCTACCCAGTTCGGCTTTGTTAAGGGCAGATCCTGCCTCTTAAACCTGGTTGATTTCTTTGAAACAGTCACCAAGGCCATTGACGAGGGGAAGGTGGTCCACACAGCCTACCTGGACCTCAAAAGCCTTCGATACAATACCCCACTCGGGCATTATAGATAAGCTCACCAGCTTAAATATAAACCCCTATGTCACTAGATGGATTGCAAACTGGCTCAAGGACAGAACCCACATGGTTAGAATTGCTGGAGCCATGTCAGACTCCAAACCAGTTACAAGTGGTGTCCCACAAGGCTCAGTCCTGGGACCTCTCTTGTTCGGTATATATTCTCGGAGGTACAGGCCAACACGGAAGGACTGTGGCTGACCAAGTTCTGAGATGACTGCAAACTGGGTGCCATAATCGACTCCCCAGCCGACACAAGCATCCTCCAAAGGGCCTCATAGAAACAGACAACTGGTGCCAGAGCCATGGCCTCAAGCTAAATGCCAAAAAGTGTATAGTCATCCCTTTGGCAAAACAAAGTGCCCACAAATTACCACATAGGTGGAAATCCATTAAGTACAGAAGAAGAAATTAGGGACCTGGGGACCCAAGTTTGATAGCAATCTCTCATTTGACAACCATTGGCCAAAGTGGTTAGAAAAACATTTTATATAGCCCACCTAATCATGAAGGGATTCACATCTAGATCAGGGGAGGTCATCGTGCCTCTTTACTCATCCCTCATCAGGCCCATAATTGAGTACAATGCCCCTTTTGGGATGTACCTTACCAGACACCTGCAGCAACTGGAAAGACCCCAAAAGTACCTCACCGAGAGGATCAAAGGGCTCAAACAGATGCCATATGCTGCCTGGTTAAAGAAACTCCAGCTCTACTCAGTGGCATACCGCCTGTTCAGAGGAGATCTGTGCCTGGCGTATAAAGCCATGTCCAACCCGGAATTAATGGGCATGCTGCACCTCAGAAAATCCAAATCCCATCGAGCTACAGGCTCGAGACTTGAACCTCAGCACTGAAATAAATAGGACATACTGGAGGGACAGATTCATAACCCAGAGGCTCCCTTCACTCTGGAATAAAATCCCAGTCCAGGTTAGGCAGAGTCCCTCATTGACTCTCTTCAAGAGGAATCTTGATGAGTGGATGGGAGATCGTAGGTTTACCCCGGGTATCACTTCTGTGTCACTGTTAGATAGAGGCATAGTATACTAACCTCGAAAAAGGGCATAGCAAAATAAATTTAAAATGGGTGGCGAAAGCCAAACACATTCTGGCTAGGCTTATAAATGCCCTAGGGCAGATAGCCTAGTATGAACCTATGAACCTATGAACACTTGGGTTATCCTGCTGGCAGGCTACCTGCAGTCGGCCTGAATTCCAAAGTCTTGGTCCAGCGTTGGTTGCTGTCCCCTCTTCCCTGACGTCAGTGCACCAGGGGTATAAAAGATGCAGCCGATGCCATTTTCTTCAGTCTTTCTTGCTGCGCGGTGCCCGAAGCAAAAGCATTTCACAAGTGCCGGTCGACCGACTCCTGAAATTTTCGAAATTGAATTTCAGATCCGAAGTCTTCTATAAAGCTAAGTACCTCGTTGGGGAAACTTTTTTCTTGCTCCAGACCGATGTCAGAAAAAGTTAACAGTAAGGCTTGTGGGAAGCAAATACCTCATAAGTATTTTCACTTCCTTGCCCAGGCCCTGACCATGACGTTGCTAGTAGTCGGTTTTGTGCTAGATTTAACCAACACACTATTAAGCGTCGGTACGATTTTGCTTTTCATTACTTTGGCCAAAGGTTTAACTACATAATGCCATCGGAACAGCCGATGACCGGAGTTCATAAAAAGCGCAAGGAAAAAGAAAAGGACAGGCATCCGAGGTCCAAAACTGACTATGAAGCCTTTTCTAGGCCAGTCGCCGGTTCTCAGTGAGGTGCTTTCGCAGCCCCTGACACCCGCTGCCTCAGAGCCACAGGCCACCTCCAACTCCCACATGGAGACAGCTAGGCCTCTGGATACTCCTACTTCGGAAACTAATCCCTCAAATGGGTCCGGAGTCGCTGAGCAGGCATCGGCTTCTGAGGGTGTTTTCAGACCTACACAGCTTTATATCAAGCCAACTTCAGCATCAAAGACTAAAACAATTTTAAAGACAAGGAAACAAGTACAGCACTCTCCAGGACAGACTTCCATGCCTAAGAAACAGATGCTCAAAATGGCCGAAGACCTAATTACTTTGATCATGGGTTCCCATCGCCCTCCTGATAAGAGGCCTAGGCAAGACACTGAATGATTCCTCTGATCAGGTTTCCATTTCCTCTGACTCCTCTTCAGAACAGGGATATTCTATTCCTCCCTATGAGGATTCTGGTACTGAAGAATCTATTCCTTCAGCTTCTCCTCCTGAGGATTTCTCATTTGGGGAAACCTTGCATACCATGAGGGAGCATTTCCACTGGGAGAGCCAAGATTATTCAGATTCTAAGAAAAGGCTCAGAGACTTTCTTTTACTACCTCAGCACAGAGTTCTTGCTATTCCTCCTATTCTAGACATTGTGGATGATGTATTTTCAGAGTCAGGCCTGTCTCCAGACTCTTTACCTCCTGCACCTGTTAAGCTGGACAGATACTACAGGGTTTGATTCCCATAAATTTCTATATAAAAGCCCTGCTGCTGACCCAGAAACTATTTCTCAGGGTCCCAAAGGGGTCAAGGCTGCTACTGCAAAAAAACCCTGCCCCCTCACTGAACACTAGTCAGGGCACTGGACAGATGGGGGGAAAAAGTTTACACTTCTGCTACCTTGGCTGTAAGGACTTTAAATTGTCAGTTTCATATGCTTAAATATCAGCAATATTTAATGTCGCTGTTAAAACAGAAAATGTTGACAAATTCTGAATGTGCTGAGAACAAGGAATTGCAGGATTTATTGCATGCAGCTGAACAAGTGGGAAAACATACTTTGCAATGTGGTTATGATTCACTGGAGGCCTCCTGCAGGGCCACTGTAACGGGCTCTGTCATTAGAAGGCATGCTTGGCTAAAGGAACAGACTCTGTCTGATCATGTTAAAGCAAATATTGGATGCTCCATTACAGCATGATACTTTGTTTGGTGTTAAGGCAGAAGAGGTGTTGAAGAAAATGGAGGATAAAGCTAAATCTATGCAAACAGTGAAGGATTTCTTACAGGTGCAGCCACCCAGATTTAGCAGGAACTGGTTTCTAAGAATTGGTCCTTTCCCATGTCAGACAGGCCACAAAGAGGCAGATACAGATGCCCTACAGGCAGACAACAGCCCCAGGGCTCATACAGGCCCAAACAGTGGGGTGCTTCTACCTCCAAAAGCAGAGAAGACAAATCACAGCCATATCGGAAACAGTCCCAATGACTTCCCTCTGCCAATGCCAAGCATTTATCTTTTGGCAGCACCCTTAGGGGGAAAGCTAGCACTTTTTTCACAAAATTGGCACATGATTACCCAGGACAAATGGGTCTTAAATATAGTCTCTCAGGGCTACAGGTTCCACTTTCACACCCTTCCAAAGGCAAAAGGTATGCCAGACCTGCCACACAATCAATGGGCAGAGGCACAAAACCAAGTTTCATCTCTCATGGACATGAGGGCTATTCAGCCAGTGCCACAACAAAAGCAGGGACAAGGATTTTACTCCAGACTTTTCTTAGTACCAAGAAAGGACAACGCATGGAGACCGATTCTGGACCTGTCTATTCTAAATACTTTTCTGGACGTTCCGAAATTCAAAATGTTGACTCTGCCCATGCTGGGCAAAAAGGCTTGGCTTGTAACTTTGGACCTCAAAGAGGCATACCTGCATGTCCCAATCAGACAATCTTGCAGAAGATACCTCATATTCATAGCTGGCTCAATGCACTACCAATTCTCTGCACTGCCCTTTGGCTTATCTACTGCACCCCAGGGTCTTCACAAAATGCCTGGCACCAGTAATTGCATTTTGCAGACAAAGAGGAATTCAGATATATCCCTACTTGGACGACTGCCTTATTCAAGCAGAGGCCAAAGACATTCTACTAAAGCATCTGGCGTTTGTAAAAAGATTACTAATTTGCCTAGGGTACACAGTAAACGAAAAGAAATCAAAACTAGTACCCTCTCAAGAGGTAATATTCCTGGGTGCAAGCTTAAATACAACTGCCCGGATGGCTTATCTCACGCCAGACAAAGGCAACTGACTTCTTACTTCGAAAGCATGGCAACAAAGACCTAGTTATCTGCAAGAAAAATTCTGCAGGCTCTGGGCTACATGGCCTCCTGCATTCTGCTAATTCCATATGTAAGACTGTATATGAGGAAACTACAATGGTTGGACTCAACATTGCCACAGCCTGGAATCATTAATTTCACTCATTCCCTGCCTGCAACAGGAGTTTCGATGGTGGGCACAGGCCTGTCACCACAACAAGGGACAGCCATTCACTTTACCCACAGCCAGGCAAACACTAACAGATGCATCAGATTATGCCTGAGGGGCCCACATGGCAGGACAATGTATTCAGGTCCCATGGCCCCCAAGCCAAAGGCATCTACACATCAATCAAAAAGAGATGCTAGCTGTACAAAATGCCCTGACGGCCTTCAAGGACCTACTTCATCCAGGACAGCTGCTGATAAAGACTGACAACACCACAGTCTTGTGGTACATAAACAAGCAGGTGGGCACACATTCCTACTCCCTCTGCAGACAAGCCATGATTTTGTGGAACACAGCATTGACCTACCAACTACACCTGCAAGCACAATTCCTGCCAGGAAAAACAAATGCTCTGGCAGACGAACTAAGCAGAAACCTCATGGACCCTCACGAGTGGAAACTAGATCCACAAATCTTCAGCATGATAACAAGGAAATGGGGACGCCCAGACATAGATCTTTTTGCCTCCCCTCACAACTGCCAACTTCGGAGATTCTGCACAAGGACTTATCACAAACGAGCATGGAAAGTGGATGCTGTGTCATTCAGCTGGCACAACCTTACAGTATGTGCCTTTCCTCCACTGCCTCTCCTCCCCAAGGTACTCCTAAAGGGTCAGACAAGAGAAGTCACAAATGATACTATTGCCCCGGATTGGCCACGCCAACACTGGTACCCAATCCTAAGGAGCTTGTCCCAAGGCCCAGCCTGGACATTGCCTCAAATTCCTCATTTACTGACCCAACAAAACAATCAGATCCTGCACAGCCAACTCAGAACTCTAAATCTAGCTGCATGGCGGATACTGTAACCATTCAGAATACACCTCTCTCTAAAGCGGTTATGGATGTTATTTTGGAGGCCAGGAGGCCTAGCACCAGAAAATCGTATGCAGAAAAATGGAAGAGATTCTGTGCTTGGAACCAGGCACAAGGAATTGACACGCTTGTTCCAAATATTCCTCAGATTTTACAATATCTAACTGAGATGCTGGACAAAGGCCTATCCTTCTCATCAATTAAGATCCATGCCTCTGCCATTTCAGCTCATTACAATACAGACCCACCTATTTTTTCATATCCATTGCTTGGGCAGTTCCTCAGGGGGGCCAAAAACATAAGACCTCCAAGGAGAGCACCAATACCTGCATGGGACCTCAATTTTGTCTTGGAAAAACTCACACTGCCTCCTTTTGAGCCAGCCAATACAGATGAGATAAAATTCTTATGGAAAACAGCTCTGCTCCTAGCAGTAACTTCATCAAGAAGAGTCTGAGTTACAGGCATTAATGGATGTGGAACCTTTTTATCTTCCATCCGGACAGGGTTTCTCTAAGGACAAACCCAACATTTATGCCTAAGGTAGTGTCCAGTGTGGCTCTTAACCAAACCATTCATTTGCCTACTTTTTACCCAATCCCGCAGAATAAAGGGGAGAGACTTCTGCATTCTTTGGACATACACAGACAGCTATGCTTCTACTTGGACAAAACTAAAGCTTTCAGAAAGACTGAGCAACTTTTAGTGGCATATGCTGCAGGATCACAAGGAAGGGCTATCTCAAAGCAGACTATTTCAAAATGGATAGGACACTGCATTCGTTTCTGCTATTCACAACATGGTAAGTCAGTGCCTAAAGGCATTAGACCACATTCTTCCAGGCCAGCAGCCACCTCAGCAGTCTTTCTCAGAGGAGTACCAACCAAGGATATTTTGGAGGCTGCAACTTGGACTTCAGTGCACACTTTTTACTAAGCACTAGCACTTGCCTCTTTACTCTAAATCCAGAGCAGGCTTTGCCACTGCAGTCTTGCAGGGCCTTATAGCTACTCCTAATTCTATTTAGACCCAGCTGCCCAACCTCAGCTTTGGGATTCAACCCGAGTGTAATGACTGCAACAGTGAAACACGATGAACATAGTACAGTCATGTACCTACCATAAATGTAGATGTTCGAGTGTATTCACTGTTGCAGTCCACGTTACCCACCCACCATCCCCCTTTCTTTGCTGGGACTTATCTGTACTTCTGTATCCTATACAACCTATGTGGTGTATTTGCTTGTAGATGAAGGTATTGTTTATTTTAGTGCATGCTTTTATAAGCAGTGTTTTTTAGCCTACCCTTTTGGGGGCACCTGACATCTGGGGCAAGAAAAACTGAAGAAAATGGCGTCGGCTGCATCTTTTATACCCCTGGCGCACTGACGTCAGGGAAGAGGCGACGGCAACCGACGCCAGACCAAGACTTTGGAATTCAGGCCGACTGCGGGTAGCTTGCCAGCAGGATAACCCAAGTGTAATGACTGCAACAGTGAATACACTCGGACATCTACATTTATGGTAGGTACACAACTGTACTTTTTCTCTCCCATCAGTTTACTACATTACTGTGACTGCTTACTTTTCACTGTCTGCATCAATCCACGTTTGAGTCACTGTGCTCCTTTTGATTTTCATTAGTGGCCATTTCTGTTGAAACAGGAATTTGTGAATGACAGGCTTGAGCATGTAGCTGAGTTAATTGCTCTTTTCAAAGTAACGACTGCAGCTCAGTGTTTAAGTGTGAGAAATCTGACCCATGTGATTTTATAGGTGTTACTTGGGCTGAGATAGCTTGTGTTGCATTCACATTTTTAAATATTGTAGGTAGAATTAAAGTCTTTGATGTTAATCTTCTTTCCCCAACTCCAGAAGAAACATGCCCTTTTATAGAAATCACAGCATAGAAAAGATGCAAAGTCAAATAGTAACAAAGTAAGAAGAGTTGGATGAACATGTTTGCTTTCTTTGTAGCACTGACTTTTATTAAAGAAAAGGCATTTGCATTTGAAAACTAAGCTTGAAGCCCTGCCTTTGTTCATACTCCAGGTTACACTTTTTTGTCTGAAGTTTGATTCTGGCAACCTTTAACTGATAAGGCACATTTACTTGTCATGTTTTCTTAATGGCTGTGTACCTGGGATAAGTGACCTACGTTACTGTGCCTCTCTTAGTAGCCTTGGTGATGTAACAGATGCAGGAACAAAAGGCAAACATAATTATTAAATTATCTTTTTTCTGTATATGATGTGTTTTGATGTTGGATTACAGGGAAGGAAAACCACTTTTTTGGAAAGAAAAACGTGACTTTTGGGTGGAGTTATTTAATTCTAAAAATAAATGAAAGCCAACATTTTGTCTTCAACTCTCTGGTATGCAGATATTGTAATTTAATTTCAAAAGCTTATTTTACCATCAATTAAACTATTTCAAATGATAGTCTGCCCTTCGCTCTCTGATTCCGCATACACTCTTCAATGTATCTGTTTTTTTAACACTGGTATATACTGGTTAGCATTTATAGTTGTAGCATCTTGTTCTAGTGTTGTAGCCTGGGAAGTGACTGAAAAAGGTTCAAGCCCACTCACCTGCTTAACAAAGCAAACAACAATAAATACTAGTTGTATCCAAAATCAGAACAATCACAAACCAACTGTGAACAAAGACCACGGAGAGGCAAACGACTGAACTCCTTACAATATGAAAAAAATAAAAATGTATAAAACAAACAATACACGTGAAGCGCTTTTCGTCCGGCTTAGTAGCCAGACTTCATCAGACAAACCACAGATAAAATCCATGCCTTATATAGTGAATAACACACGCTCCCTTCTGTTTAATTACAAGTTAATTACTTAATTGATCAACTCAAAGGTCACACCAAACCAACTTTTTTCTTCTTTCTTTTTCTTCATACAGAAACATCCTACCAATTCTTGCATAAGCAACTACATATAATTAAAACTTTTATATCCAACAATAAACATAATTTCTGCAGTATGAAATACATTCTAAAAATTGTTTGTTAAAAAATTATTATATGAAAAGTTATCGACACAAGCGTATGAAAACATCCTTCGTAATGTACATAAAATCTGGTCATGTCAATTTCTTTTATTATTAAATGTAGCTCAAAGGGGCTGAATCATCTAGACAAACGTATTAGTGCTAAAATACAAGTTACAGATGTTAATTCATTTAGACCTGGTGGTCTACTTGCATCTAAATGGAACTGCCATAACAGTTCATGTTTTTACAATACTAACTGGTACGGGCCCCCTCTAGTATCAGGTACAACTCTCCTAAACCTGATAGACTTCTTTGAAGCAGTCACCAAAGCCGTAGATGAGGGTAAAGTGGTTCACACAGCCTATCTAGATCTCGCCAAGGCTTTCAACACCATCCCCCACTCTGGAATTATAGATAAACTCACTAAACTAGGTATAAATCCCTATGTCACAAGATGGGTTGCCAACTGGCTCAGTGACAGAACCCACACTGTGAAAGTAGCAGACTCTAAATCCAACTTCAGACCAAGACCATTGACAAGTGGAGTACCACATGGTTCAGACCTGGATCCTCTCCTGTTTGGTATGTACTTCTCTGAAGTACAGGCTAACACAGAAGGTCTTTGGCTAACAAAGTTTACAGATGACTGCAAACTAGGAGCCATAATAAAAACTCCTAACAATGTGGATATCCTGCAAAAGGGCCTCACTAAGACATATGCCTGATGTCAAAGCCATGGCCTCAAGCTCAGTGCCAAAAAGTGCATTGTCATCCATTTTGGTAAAAACTCTGTACCCATGAACTACCACATAGGCGGTAGTCTACTTAACACTGAAAGTGTGATGAGACCTTGGGACACAGGTGGACATTAGTCTCTCCTTTGATCACATCAGGAAATCCTTCTGTGTGGCACACCTCATCACAAAAGGTTTCTCATCCAGGAAAAAAGAGGTCATTGTTCCCCTCTACTCATCACTCATTAGACCCATTATAGAGTACAACGCCCCTTTTGGTATGTACGTCACAAGACAACTACAACAACTGGAAAGGCTGCAGAAATACCTTGCAAAGAGGATTACCGGCCTCAAACAAATGCCCTATGCAGACCGTCTCAAACATCTCCAGCTTTACTTTGTTGCATATCGCCTACTCAGAGGCGATCTCTGCCTAATATACAAAGCTATGTCAAACCCAGAGCTGTTGGACATGTTCTACTTAAAGAAATCCCAATCCCTCCGAGCTACACACTCTAGGGACCTTAACCTTGTCACCACAATAAACAGAACATGCTGGAGGGATAGATTTCTGCCCCAGAGACTTCCCATACTCTGGAACAAACTACCTTTCTATGTCAAACAAAGCTCCTCATTAGCACTCTTCAAGAAGAATCTTGATGATTGGATGGGAGGTAGGAAATTCACCCCGGGGATCACTTCTGTGGCTCTGCTTGACAGGGGCACAGGAAACTAATTGGCAAAAGCCAGGGTACTGTTTGGCTAGGCTTGTATAGGCCCTAGAGCCAATAGCCTAGTACCTACCTATGAACCTATCTGATAATTCTAAAGAGAAAGGTATGATCCGGGTACCTAGCACAATGCCTAGCTAAGGCATTCTCCACTTTCCTTTATTGTTGTATATATGCTCATGCACCCTTTCTCTGAGCTTTCTGTTGGTTTTACCGAAGTAGAATGCTGGACAAGTCTGGCACTGAGCTAAGTACACTACGGATTTTGAGTTGCAGTTAAACCTTCCGTCAATCCTGTAGGTCCTATCCCTCACCAAAAAAGTGGTCCCATGGGGCCATAAATTTAGAAAAGTGCATGAATCACATTTAAACATACCTGGCATTTTGTGTGCTTTGTGCATGTGCCCCTCCAATATAGCTTTCATATTCCTACCCCTCTTGAATATCAAGGTTGGTTTGACACCAATTTTTTCTTCAAGTGCCTTGTCAGTGAGTAGGAGGTTCCAATTCCTACACAAAATGTTCTTAATTCTAGAAGCATTTATACTAAAAGGGGTAATAAAACTCACTGAGTAATCTCTTTGTTGTATATTGTGTATAATAGCATCATACCCCATTCCCATGGTGTCCGAAATGTTGTCCTAGGAGGATTCTAAAGTATCATTCCCATGTCTCCCACCTGATGTGTACACAAAATGGGTTTATATAACCCTTTTCGTCTTTTATACTGAGCTTCATGTAAAAGTTCCAACATTAAAGTTTCAGGATATCCTCTGTGGAGAAACATGTTTTTCAAGAATTCACATTCTATTAGAAATGTGTCCTCCTCAGACACCATTCTTGCTGCTCGCACTAACTAGCCTTTTACAACAGATCTTTTTTGGTGGATTGGGTGTGAGCTAGTAAAATATAGTAGGGAATTTGAGTAAGTGTCCTTACGATAGATTTTAGCAACATATTGTTTCCCCACTTTACCTTTCCCCAATTCCACATCTAAATAGGCAATCTTGTTTTCCTGAAAGTTACTAGGGAATTTAAAAATCTAGTAGTATCATTGAGTGTTCTTAAGAATTGTTCAGCGTCAGTACGGTCCCATTTAAACATTAAAAAAAATGTCATCCAGGAATCTAGTGTACAGACCAATGCTGGCAACCATGTCCTCACAACTGAAAATAAACTGATGTTCCCAATGGGCCATCATCAAATTGGCAAAGCTAGCTCCACATGGTGAGCCCATCGCTACCCCTACCTTCTGTAAAAATAAATCTGTGTTAAACAAGACAACATTTTTGTCAGTATTATATCCAGTAGGTCCTCCATCAATCTCAGTTCAGAATGGGGGGCCCATGCCATCTCATTCTCTCAAGCACCCATTCTATGCCAGTTTTCCAAGATATGGAAATATACAAGTCAGTAACATCAATTGCTAAAAAATTTACTTCCTCATGAAATTCACATTTGTTTATAGCAGCTAAAAACACCCATGAGTCTCTACAAATTTGTTCTTCTTTGTCCGCGTATTTCTTTAATGTAAAATCTACCAACTTTGCTATCGCATAGGTAATGGAAGCTGTAGCATCAATTAGTGCCCCCATGGGGGGATTCTGGATGTTCTTCTGTATCTTGGCTATACTAAACAATGAGGGAATTTTGGGAGAGAGTGAAGAAATGTAGTTGTGTTTGAACATCTATCATACCATCAATAAACAAATCATTTAAAAACATTCTTATATGATTGTATGCTATATGCAGTCATTCACACTTGCTTTTACATATGTTTCACTTTCCAACACTACCTTCATCCTTTTATTATAATCCTCAATGTCCATCAACACTAACCCCCCTCCTTTGTCTGGTTTTAAAGTTCTAATGGACAAAGATGTAAATAGTTGCAGTGCTTGCTTTTCCTTTTTCGAAACATTCCAGTCATTAGTTTTCACAAGGCAGTTAAATAAAGCTCTTACATCCAGTTCACACAAGTGCTCAAACAGTAATAACAAAGGGTGCAAGGGTGGGTTATATGTACTCAACACCCGTGTATTCGAGTGTTGGTCTACTGACTTATTACCAAACATAATGTTCAAGTTCAGTTTGCAGGTATACAGTTTTAAATCCACTAAAGTAGATGACAAGTTAAACCAAGTTGATAGCACAAATGTCAATCCTTTCGCAAACCGTTCAATTAAGTCAGGATCTATGTCATAACTAGATAAATTCTAGATTTTAAAGTCTCCATTCTTGTTCGTAACTACCCTGCATCCCTTACAGTCACTATTGTGTAAAACCCCACCAGTTACCTTCTCTTTCTGTTGTTGTAAAACTTTGTAGCCCCTCTTGTATTGTATGCCCGCTGGTGGTTCTGTCCTCTGTCCTCAAATACTAGATGTACTTTTACTGTGCAGTACATAAGTTTCATAGCATTTAGTGAAAGCAGACAGCAGAATCTCAGGTGCATCCCTTTCAGAACAAATGTGTGTATTATATATAAAAATGAGAGAGATTCTCTTTTCTTTAACTTTAGAATATTTTGGTTATCACAGTTTAAGAACACACATGATATGATTAAGATATATATTTTGTCTCGCCAGAAAATTTTTAGAAACCAAATAAGTACCAGAGTAGTGGCTATGTAAAATATTGATGGTACCTGGAAGTTTAACTACATCTTAGTAGTAGTAGTAGTAAGAAATATAGCAGAGTTGCATAATAAACTTAGCCAGTAAATCTAGTTATTAAGACATGCCCAAAAATTATTTTCATGTAATATACTTTACTGCATCGAAGTATAACGTGGGTGGTCATAACTGCAGTGACAAAAGCTTCCCTAGTTAGGAGAAGTTGTTTTAAATTTCTTATAGATACAATGCAGTAAATACACATTTTAGACTTAAGCTGCGGTGGTGCAGTGATAGCGTTGTTGCCTCACAGCAAGAGGTTCTCCCGTTTGATTCCCGGTGGGAGCGCCTTCTGTGTGGATTCTGCATGTCCTCCCCGCGGTAGAGTGTCATTCGAAAGACATGCATAGAATGGGCATGCCTTTGTTGAAGGTTGGGCGTTGAGCTGGCACCCGTAAAAAATATACTGCCAATCATTAGCGGACCAGAGTTCTGCTGTGGCGACCCCTAACTGGGAAAAGCCAAAAGAAGAAGAAGATTGTCCTCTTTATACTTAGCGGAATGTCAGTGTAACACTGCTAATGCAAAGCCAGCATAAAGCAAAATGTCAGATTGTGGCAGTGTAGGCTTAGTAACAAGTGCATCTGAAGCCCATGTCTAAAAAAAAAGTCATATTCAGTACCCATTTGAGATTTCCTTGTGAAGGTTTCAGGTAATAGAATGTTCATTTATGAAATGCTTTTAATGCTGCTATTGTAATCGTGTGCATTTCATTGCAACACAGTACTGAATTGAAGCCACTTTTGATACTCCAGACTACGGCATTTTAGATATGACATGATGCAGTTGAAAAACAGTATTGTATTCTTATGAAATGTATAGATTTTGAGTTCAGCATACTGAGTGGAACATGGCTACCCCCCAGAACAAAAATAATGTAAAATGTCAGACTGTCATAGTGAATGTCTGTATGTGGTACCTATATGTAAAAAGTGTATTTTTAGTTCCCCGTTGAAATCTTATTTAGGACGTAAAAGCATGGTGTTCAGCTTTAAAATTCGTCTAAAGTCACTATTCTATTCTTGGGGATTTTGGGTAGTTGACACCAGCAATGCAGCTGCTTCTAAGCATAGCCATTTACCCATGACATGTTACAAATGAAAAAAAAAAGTTATGTACTTGCCATAACGTTCCATGTGAGTTGTTGTTCTCATCGTCATTATTACTGATGGGTTCGGAGCTGATCCTGTGCTCCGAGTCGGCCAATTTGCAAAGCTCGAGGTCATTAACAGCTCGAGGCCAAAGCCCTATCTCACAATGCACCACTACATTCCCCAGATCTTGTTTGCTGCTAACTAGCATAAAACCTACCCCAGATTTCAAGGAAATCATACAGACCACTGTGAGAGGAAACTCCTCAGGAGAACCAAAACCAAGCTAGAACCTCTCGAACTTCCAGACATAGGATGGGGTAGGTGGGGGGGGGTCGTAATAATGAAGACAAGAAGAACAAATCACATGGAACGTTATGGTAAGTACATAACTTCTTTATGTGAAGTTGTTCAATCTCGCCTTCATTCGTACTGATGGGTAGCATCCCCAGCACCACAATCTTGGGTGGCTCACAGGAGTACCTGCTTCAGGACAGCAGACCCAAATGAAGCTCTGTCCCTAGAGGCCTTGTCCACTTTGTAGTGAGATAATAAAGGTATGTGGATTTGACCAGGTGGCAGCTGCACAAATTGAATCAGTAGGTAACCTGGTCAAGAAGGCTGCAGAAATAGAAACCGCTCTTGTAGAATGAGCCTTGACTTTATGTAATTCAATACACGCTTCACTGTAGATAAGAGGATATATACAATCAGAGAGCCATTTAGACAAGGTAGATTTGGAGACCGGTGCACCTTTTTTTTAGAATCCGAGAAGGAGACAAACAGCTGATCAGTTCTTCTGTGGTCTTTCGTTCTGTCCAAATAGGGGTCCCCTACGAAATATCGAATGCTCAGAATCCCGACGCTCAAATTACTGAAACCAGAAGCCTGATAAAAGACCAAATTAAAATTAAGGGATATTGAGTTAGCACTTCTGGTGTTGCAGTTCAGGTAAATATCTGTGTGTAAGTGTGTTTTTGAGGGGCTTTAATGTGTGTTTTGTGTGTGTGTGTGTGTGTGTGTGTGTGTGTGTGTGTGTGTGTGTTTGTGTGTGTGTGAGGGACTGTAATGTGTGGGTGTGAGTTTGCCTTGTGTGTGTGTTTGTGTGATCTCAGAGTTATAATATTAAAGTAGGGGCTTGCCCACTGCTATTTGTTTGGGTTGACACTGTGTGTACTGTGTGTGTGTGTTGATCGTTCGTGATTTTGAATTTCGCGCTTGTGGTCCGTTGGTCTTCTGGTCTTAGTGTCGGTCTTGTGGGTTTTCGGTCTTTCATAGTGAACCCCCAAATAGAAGTGAATTTGTCTATGGATGTCAAGTTTGTGAAGCATATATTCCAACTGATTTGAATGATTGGGAAAGAAAACAGGTAATTCAATCGTCTGATTAAGTGTGAATTCTGAACACACTTTTGGTAAGAATGACAGGTTCGTTCTGAGGGAAACCCTATCTTTGTGAAATATTAAGTACGGCTGCTTTATAGAAAGGGCTTGCAATTCTGAAATTCTGCGTGCTGATATAATGGCCACCAAGAAAAAGGTCTTCCAAGAAAGATATTTCAGTTCGCAAGAGGAGGCAGGTTCAAAGGGCGGGAGAATAATCTTGGACAGGACTAGGTTTAAGTTCCACGGAGTAGTAGGAGATCTGATCGGAGGTTTTAAGTGCATCGTACCTTTCAAAAAAGCCTTAGCCAACTTATTAGACATAATACCATTTTCAGATGCACCTATACGAAAATTAGAAATAGCAGACAGTTGGACTCGAATGGTTGCTGCTGCAGCTCCTTCATTGAACAGTTTTGTTAGAAATTCCAAAATATCCGAAATGGATGCCAGGAAAGGGTCAATGTTATTCTGCTGTGCCCAGATGGAAAATGTTTTCACTTACTGAGGTAAAGTTTCCTGGTTGAAGATTTGTGAGACGACAGGAGAATATGTCGAGCCTCTTCTGATAAATTCTGGAACCTGGCTATTCTGGGAATTGGAGCAGCCAAGCTGTTTGATGGACTGAAGAGAAGGGTAAAGCGCTCCTGACAAGTGGGTCAACAGGTCTGGCACTGGGTCCAGGATCCAAGGCTCCTCCATTAGATGAGGCTTCAGAAAGGGGAACCAAATTTGACGAGGCCAATATGGGGCTATTAAGATAAATGTCCTGCCCAGAAAACTGGCTTTCTGTAACACTTTGGGAATCGGGGGAAAGCATATAGGAGTCCCAGGGGCCAATTGTGGATGAGTGCGTCCCTCGGGGGGTTGTCCCTGTTGAGGGATCAGGGCAAAGTAGTTGCTGCACTTGGTGTTTTGTGGGGGTGGCAAAAAGGTCGCAGCAAGTCTGGCCCCATCTGCGGAAAATCATTTCCGCTGTTTCATTCTTGAGAGACCACTCGTGAGGCAACAGAATAGCTCTGCCGAGTCTGTCCACTATCACATTGGATTTCCCTGGAATGTGCATTGCTATCAGAAAACGCTGGGTGGATTCTGCCCATTTCCATAATCCTAGAGCCTCTCTACAAAGGGGGTAAGATTTGGTTCCTCCTTGTTTGTTTATGTACCAGACTACGGACATGTTGTCTGACTGGATTGCAATCGTGCCTAGGGTAAGAGTCTTGAAAGGACTGCAACGCTAAAAGAACCGCTCTCCTCTCCAGGACGTTTATGAGCATCGTGAGCCTGCTATGTACCTTGGGCTATCCATCCCTGATGATGCCCACCCACCCGATCAGGGAGGCATCCGTGGTTACTGTTGCAACTGGAGTCTTGACGACAAATGGGTGTCCCATAGTCACAGTCTCAGACATTAGCCACCACCGAAGATCGTCTTTGCAAGAGTTGGTAATCAGAACTGGGTGATTCGGTAAGTCCCTGATTCATCGGTAAGTCCTGAAATGTCCACTGTGTGAATAGCAGCCAGTGAAGAATGTGCATGTGAGATCTCGCAAGGGGTATTGCAATAATTGCTGTGCTGCTGCTATAATGCCGAGCAGCTTGAGAATCTGTGATGCTGGTGCTTTTGGTCTTGAAAGGAGATCCACAATTTGTTGTCGAAGGGTAATCACTCTTTCAGGAGGGAGCTTTAGGGACATGCTGTCCGTGTCCAAATCTG
This sequence comes from Protopterus annectens, assembly GCF_019279795.1. NCBI lineage: Eukaryota > Metazoa > Chordata > Ceratodontiformes > Protopteridae > Protopterus > Protopterus annectens. The sequence continues at coordinate 1,852,481,343 of NC_056737.1, forward strand.
CTCCTATAAAGACTGTATGCTGCGATGGCAATAAAGCAGACTTTTCTGAATTGATCGTAATACCCAGCTGTAAGCATAGATCTGTGGCAGTGTCCCTTGCCCGAATAAGGTGATGCCTGGTGGGGGCGGGAAGGAGCCAGTCATCCAAGTAAGGAAACACCCGGATTCCTAAATGTCTCAAGTGAGCCATGACCACTGCCATACATTTGGTGAACACTATGGGGGCTGTAGTGAGACCAAAGGGCAGGGCCCAAAACTGGAAGTGACTGGCTCCCAGCCTGAAGCACAGGTGATCCCTGGATGGCCTGGCCATTTTGATATGGTAGTACGCATCCTGGAGATCTATGGAGCACACATCCAATTGTCCCTCCCTAAGAACGGGAGAATGGACTGAAGCACGACCATCCGGAACTTTGTTTTTGCCAAATATTTGTTGAGTCTGCTGAGGTCCAAAATAGGTCTCCAGTCCCCTGTCTTCTTTGGTACCAAAAAGAATCTTGAGTAAGTTCCGGATCCTTGCTGGTCTGCTAGGACTGGCTGGATGACTCTTTTTTTTGCAATGGTTTTTGGACCTCTACGGATGCCACATCCTGTAGACTAGGTGGAACGTCTGGGATTCCTTTTGTTGGTCTGGGTTGTGAAAGAAAGGGGATGGAATATCCTCTAGATATAACGTTTTGTACCCATCGGTCTTCCAAGATATTTAGCCAGGTGCCTAGGTACAAAGACAAACATCCCCCAACTGCCTCCAGAGCAGGACAGTCTGGCCTCCTTTCAGGAGCACTGATGGGGCTTCCCGAGGAACTGATCCCTGCCACCTTGGTTCTGCGGACCCCCTCTGCTGCGTGGGCATCTTCCACCATTGCCTCCCCCTCTGCCCCTGGAGGAGGCTTCACCTTGTGAGTTCGGAAAGGCTCCTTGGGTCTTACGGAACTATATTTTTCCCTCCCCATTGACCTTTGGGGTAAGGTCTAGTAGGGGTAGAAGTAGAAAAACAGACTCCTATGGCAGATAGTCTTACCGTCTTGCTCACCTCTGGTGAGGGTCTGTCTAACTTTTGGTCCAAACAAGGAAGAACCATCGAAAGGGGCATTCACGAAGACTTGAAAGTTTCCGCAAAAGAACATTAGCACATCCAGACCATCGAAAGGGGCATTCACGAAGACTTCAAAGTTTCCGCAAAAGAACATTAGCACATCCAGGAATGTCTTCACAAAGCAATTCCTGTTCCCACTGCCTTACTCATTCCATCAGCTGCATAAGACACGAGGTGTATGGAAGAGTTTATGATGGAGTTGAGGGTAGCAAGCTGAGACGTCACTTTGTCCACTGCAGAATCGGCTACTGTACCCTGGAAAGGATCTCCAAGTTCCTTCAGGAGATCTCTCTCAAGCCTTGTGAAGTGGGTTGGATAGTTCATTGACGAAGGGCAAAGATCGTAGAACTGAAAATGCGCTTCCCGTAACTGTCCATGATCCTAGACCCTCTTTTAGGAGTATGGACAGACGTAGGCATATGGACAGATGTAGAAGTGTCAGGCATCTCTCTTTTTTTAGTGGCTGCCACCACCACCACCATGGCATCAACAGGTATGGGTTTGGATAAGAAGGACTTATCTTTAGGTCCTGAAATGTATTTGTTGGGCCTTCTAGGAACAGGCTCCATAGTATCTGGTGACTCCCACGCCCTTAGACAAAAGATCCATCAACTCATCGAAGGGCGGACACACCCAAGAGGTAGAGGGTCAGGACCCGAAAGCCTTCAGAAGCACCGATTCGTCCTCTGTAGGGTTTAGGGGCTGCCACTGCCCCCTCTGCTTAAGCATCTCAAGGATATCCCCGAAGGAGATATCCTCAGGGGGGGACCTTGGGGACCCTTCTGATTCCCCCATATTGGTGTCTGATGTGATGGATTCCTGGGGGAATCTAAAGGTCTCCTCTTACATAACCTGTTCCAAGGAACCTCCTCAGTGGGAATCTCTGGGGAGGTATCGGAGGAGCAGGGTTCCCCCAAAGGGGCGTCCTGAGGATCTGGGTCCCTATGCTTATGGTGAACTTGTGGTAGCGGAGAAGATTCAGGCGCCTTTTGAGAGGAGGTGGCCATATCAGAGGTTGTAGTAGTCCATGGGGACAAAGCCCTCCTCATGCCATCAAAGGCCCCATGGCTCTGATGCGAGGAAGTATCCAGGTCCGAAGACATTGAAGACTCCTCCCACACCAGAACCACCGGCTCCGAGTCCAAGGTAGGAGACAAACTCATCCGTGCTGAAGCCCCAAGAGGAAGAGTCGGAACTGACTTATTGGTTCGACCCCCCGGAACCGACAGGAGATTGTCGGCTCCTAGATTCCACCACTGGAGCAGAGGGCATCAGGGTTGTCGGTACCGACAGGTCAGAAGTGAGTGCCGGTACCGACGGCTCCACAAATGACTGAATAGCCTCCTCCAGCTCAGATGTCTCTATTCGAGTCTGAGGAGGAGCAGAAACAACAGGAGAGGACTCTGCTCGAGTCAAAGCTGACAGAATTTTAGCAAGCGCCGGTTCCTGTAAAAGTCTCCGCACCACTCAATCCACGTCCAAATCAGAGAGTTTGGAAGCCCAAGAGGAAACCACCGACTGAGCCGGTGAACCCAGAATCTGGAATCTCAAGGTAGGAGATACCGGTTCCAAGACTGGGGACCAGCTCCTACCAACAACCTGTACGGTCGGTTCCAGTGATGCTGGAGCCGAGACAGTAGCCTTTTTTGAAGATTTCTGAACTGAAGAGCCCTTCGGACCCGAACTAGTGGAAGAGGCTGGAGAAGGATGTTCATTGTGTTTCACTGTTGCAGTCATTACTATTGGGTTATCCTGCTGGCAGGCTACCCGCAGTCGGCCCGAGTTCCAAAGTCTAGGTCCGGCGTCAGTTGCTGTCACCTCCTCCCTGACGTCAGTGCGCCAGGGGTATAAAAGATGCAGCCGACGCCATTTTCTTCAGTCTTTCTTGCCGTGCGGTGCCCGAAACAAAAGCAGTTCGGAAGTGCCGGTCGGCCGACTCCCGAGATTTTCAAATTCGAATTTCAGATCCGAAGTCTTCATTAACGCTAACTACCCCGTTGGGGAAACTTGTTTTTTCTTGCTCCAGACCAATGTCAGAAAAAGTTAATAATTGTATTTCTTGTGGGAAGAAATACCTCATAAGGATTTTCATTCTTACTGTATTCCTTGCCTAGGCCCTGAACACGACGTTGCTAGTTGTCTGTTTTGTGCTAGATTTAACCAACGCACTATTAAGCGTCGGTACGATTTTGCATTTCATTACTTTGGCAGAAGATTCAATTATATAATGTCGTCGGAGCAGCCGACGACCGGAGTTTATAAAAAGCGCAAGGAAAAATAAAAGCATCCGAGGTCCAAAATCGACGACGAGGCTTCTGTTAGGCCTGTCGCCAGTTCTCAGTGAGGCACTTTCGCAGCCCCTGACGCCCACTACCACAGAGCCACAGGCCACTTCTGACTCCCACGTGGAGCCAACTAGGCCGCTGGAAACTCAAGGTATTGGACACTCGGAAACTATTCCCTCAGATGGGTCTGGAGCCGCTGAGCAGGCATCTGCTTCTGAGGGTGTTTTCAGGCCTACACAGTTTATATGTAAAACCATCTTCAGCTTCAAAGGCAAAGACTAAATTAAAGCAGTTCTAAAGACAAGGAAACAAGTTCAGCATTCTCCTGGACAGACCTCCATGCCTAAAAAACAGATGCTTAAAATGGCCGAAGACCTAATTACTTTGATCAGGGGTTCCCATCCCCCTCTGAGGCCTAGGCAAGAGATAGAATATGTATCTTCAGATCAGGTTTCCATTTCTTCTGATTCTTTTTCTGAACAGGAATATTCCCTTCCTCCTTATGAGGATTCTGATGCTGAAGAATCTATCCCTTCAGCCTCTCCTCCTGAGGATTATTCTTTTGGGGAGACCCTGCATACTATGAGGGAGCATTTCCACTGGGAGAACCAAGATTACTCTGAATCCAAGAAAAGGCTCAAGAGACTTCCTTTTATTACCTCAGCACAGGCCCCTTGCTATTCCTCCTGTTGTAGACATTGTAGATGATGTATTTTCAGAGTCCGGTCTGTCTCTTGACTCTTTACCACCAGTCCCTGTTAAGCCAGACAGATACTACAGGGTTCCTGATTCACATAAATTTCTTTACAAAAACCCTGCTGCTGACCCAGAAACTATTTCTCAGGGTCCCAACGGGGTCAAGGCTTCCACTGCAAAAAACCCTATCCCCTCTGATAGGGATTCAAGGGCCCTAGACAGATGGAGGAAAAAGATTTATACTTCTGCTACCTTGGCTGTAAGAGCTTTAAATTGTCAGGTTCATATGCTTAAATATCAGCAATATCTAATGTCACAGCTTAAACAGAAAATGTTGACAAATTCAGAATGTGCAGAAAACAAAGAAATGCAGGATTTATTGCATGCAGCTGAACAAGTGGGAAAGCATACTTTGCAATGTGGTTTTGATTCTCTAGAGGCCTCCTGCAGGGCCGCAGTTACAGGTTCTGTCATTAGGAGACATGCTTGGTTAAAAGAACAGAATCTGCCCGATCATGTTAAAGCAAAACTCTTAGATGCTCCATTACAACATGATATGTTGTTTGGTGTTAAAGCAGAAGAAGTGTTAAAGAAAATGGAGGACAAAGCTAAATCTATGCAAACAGTGAAGGATTTTTTACAGGTACAGCCTCCCAGATTTAGCAGGAACTGGCCTACAAAGAATTGGTCCTTTCCAGTGTCAGTAAAGAGGCAGATACGGACGCCCCAGAGGCAGATCACAACCCCAAGGCTCCTACAGGTCTAAACAATGGGGTGCTTCTACCTCCAAAAGAGGAGAAGAAAAATCACAGCCATACAGAAAACAGTCTCAATGACTTTCCCCTGCCAGCACCAAACACTTATCTTCTGGCAGCTCCTTTGGGGGGGAAACTAGCACTTTTTTCACAAAATTGGCATATGATCACCCAGGACAAATGGGGTCGTAAATATCGTATCTCAAGGGTACAGGTTCCACTTTCACACCCTGCCAAGGCCAAACAGTATGCCAGACCTGCCACGCAATCAATGGGCAGAGGCACAAAAACAAGTTTCATCCCTCATGGACATGAGAGCCATTCAGCAAGTACCATAGCAAGAGCAGGGACAAGGATGTTACTGAAGGCTATTCTTGGTACCCAGAAAGGACAAAGCCTGGAGACCAATACTGGACCTGTCTATTCTAAACACATTCCTGGATATTCCAAAATTCAAAATGTTAACCCTGCAACAGCTTCTGCCCATGCTGGGCAGGAAGGCTTGGCTTGTGACTTTAGACCTAAAAGAGGCATACCTGCATGTCCCAATCAGGCAATCATGCAGAAGATACCTTAGATTTATAGCTGGCTCAATGCACTACCAATTCTCTGCACTGCCCTTTGGCTTATCTACTGCACCCAGGGTCTTCACAAAATGCCTGGCACCAGTAATTGTATTTTGCAGACAAAGAGGAATACAAATATATCCTTACTTGGACGACTGCCTTATTCAAGCAGAGAACAAGGACAGTCTACTACAGCATCTGGCGCTTGTAAAAAGATTACTAACAGGTCTAGGGTACACAGTAAATGAAAAGAAATCAAAACTCGTACCCTCTCAAGAGATAATATTCCTGGGTGCAAGCTTAAATACAACTACCCAGATGGCTTATCTCATGCCAGACAAACACAGACAACTGACTACTTATTTCAGAATGTTGGCAACAAAGACCCAGTTATCTGCAAGAAAAATTCTGCAGGCTTTGGGCTTCATGGCATCCAGCATACTGCTAATTCCATATGCAAGATTGCATATGAGGAAACTTCAATGGTATCTAAAAAGTGTTTGGACTCAACATTGCCACAGCCTGGAAACAATAATCACCCTCATTCCCTGCCTGCAACAGGAGTTACGATGGTGGGCAAAAGCCTGTCACCTCAACATGGGACAGCCATTCACCTTACCCACAGCCAGGCAGACATTGACAACAGATGCATCAGATTTATGCCTGGGGGGCCCATATGGCAGGAAGATGTATTCAGGGTATATGGTCCGCAAGTCAAATGCATCTACATATCAATGAAAAAGAGATGCTAGCTGTTCAGAATGCCCTGACAGCCTTCAAAGATCTACTTCATCCAGGACAACTTCTGATAAAGATGGACAATACTACAGTCATGTGGTACATAAGCAGGGGGAGCACGCATTCCTACCCCCTCTGCAGACTAGCCATGAACTTGTGGGACACAGCACTGACTTACCAAGTACACCTGCAAGCATAATTCCTGCCAGGAATGATAAATACTCTGGCAGACTAACTAAGCAGAAACCTAATGGATCCCCACGAGTGGAAATTGGATCCACAAGTCTTCAGTATGATAAACCAGGAACTGGGGATGCCCAGACATAGATCTATTTGCCTCTCCTCACAACTGCCGACTACAGAGATTCTGCACAAGGACTTATCACAAGCAAGCATGGAAAGTGGATGCTCTAGCTTTCAGCTGGAAAAACCTAACAGTATATGCCTTTCCGCCTCTGCCTCTCCTCCCCAAGGTACTCCTCAAGGTCAGACAAGAAAAGCCAAAAATGAAACTGATTGCCCCAGACTGGCCCCGCCAGCACTGGTACCCAGTCCTAAAGAGCTTGTCTCAATGCCCAGCTTGGACATTACCTCAAATTCCTCACTTACTGACCCAACCAGACAGTCAGATACTGCACAGCCAACTCAGGACCTTAAACCTGGCAGCATGGCGGATAATGTAGCCATTCAAGACGCACCATCTCTCTAAAGCAGTGATGGATGTTATTTTGGAAGCCAGGAGGCCTAGCACCAGAAAATCTTATGCAGAAAAATGGAAGAGATTCTGTGCTTGGAACCAGGCACAAGGTATTGACACAACTGTTCCAAATGTTCCTCAGATTTTGCAATACTTAACTGAGATGCTGGATAAAGGCCTTTCCTTTTCATCAATTAAAATTCATGCCTCTGGCATTTCAGCTCATTACAATACAGAACCACCTATTTTTTCTCATCCATTACTAAGACAGTACCTCAGAGGGGCCAAAAACATAAGACCTCCAAGGAGAGCACCAATACCTGCATGGGACCTCAACTATGTCTTGGAAAAACTCATACTGCCTCCGTTTGAGCCAGCCTCTGCAGCTGATATAAAATTCTTATCCTGGAAAACCGCTCTGCTCCTAGCAATAACCTCCTCTAGACGAGTCTCAGAGTTACAGGCACTCATGGCTGTGGAACCTTTTATCATTTTCCATCCTGACAGGGTCTCTCTAAGGACAAACCCTACATTTATGCCTAAGGTAGTGTCCAGTGTGGCCCTTAACCAAACAATTCATCTGGCTACCTTTTACCCAAACCGACAGAATAAGGGTGAGAGACTCCTGCATTCTTTGGACATTCACAGGTAGCTACGCTTCTCCTTGGACAGAACCAAAGCTTTCAGAAAGACTGAACAACTTATAGTGGCATATGCTGCAGGATCACAAGGAAAGCCTATCTCCAAACAGACTATTTCAAAGTGGATAGGCCACTGCATTAATTTCTGCTATTCACAGCATGGCAAACCAGTGCCTAAGAGCATTAGGCCGCATTCAACCAGAGCAGCAGCCACTTCAGCAGCCTTCTCAGAGGAGTACCAACCAAAGACATCTTAGAGGCTGCAACTTGAGTTCAGTGCATACTTTTACAAAGCACTATCACTTACCTCTCTACTCTAAACCCAGGGCAGGCTTTGCCACTGCAGTTCTGCAGGGCCTGATGGCCTCTCCTAATCCTATTTAGCTCCAGCCTCCCAACCTTAGCTTTGGGATTCAACCCAATTGTAATGACTGAAACAGTGAAACATGATGAACATAGCACAGTTGTGTACCTACCATAAATCTAGATGTTAGAGTGTATTCACTGTTGCAGTCCAGGTTACCCTCCCACCATCCACCTTTTCCTTGCTGGGACTTATCTGTACTTCTCTATTCTATACAACCTATGTGGTGTATTTGCTTATAGATGAAGGAAAAGTTGTTTTTTGTGTATGCATGCTTATTGGCATAATTTAGCCTATCATTTTAGGGGCACCTGACATCTGGGACAAAAAAAACTGAAGAAAATGGTGTCTGCTGCATCTTTTATACCCCTGGTGCACTGACGTCAGGGAGGAGGCGACAGCAACCGACGCCGGACCTAGACTTTGGAACTCAGGCCGACTGCAGGTAGCCTGCCAGCAGGATAACCCAATTGTAATGACTGCAACAGTGAATACACTCTAACATCTACATTTATGGTAGGTACACAACTGTACTTTTTGGTTGTCCCAGAGCAGAATCCAAGTCTGATTGCAAAGCAAACTTAATCAGTCCCCGCTCCACTAGCTTACGTTTCCTTTCAGCCAAAACTCTAGAGCTGAACCCATGACAAATGGAACAAACCTCCTGTAAGTGGTCTCACCCAAGCAATACACAGATGTGGAGTGGCCATCAGATATCGACATCTTTTGATTACATTTAGGGCATCTTTTAAACCCTGATTTTGCCTTCTCAGACATTGTGATAAGTCAGCAAGTGAAACAACAATGTCCTGTCAGTAAATGAAACTAAGCCTAATTGGCTAGAAGTACTAAAAAGGCAGCTTACTGTAACTTCCTAAAGACTGCAAAAAGAAAAAAACCTAACAGCTTATCCCCTTGAGCCACACGCTCCAGGGATCTAAACCTCACCACAACAATAAATAGGACATGCTGGAGGGATAGATTCCTGTCCCAGAGACCTCCCATGCTCTGGAACAAGATTCCAATCTACATTAGGCAGAGCTCCTCGCTAACCCTCCTTCAAGAGAAACATTGACGAGTGGATGAGAAAATAGAAGTTATGTTCTTACCATAACGTTCCATGTTAGTTGTCTTCTTCTCGCCTTCTTCTTGCTGGATGGGTTCGGAGCCGACCTCGGCTCCGACTCGGCCACTCTAAAAGCTCGAGAGTTGGTTCCACCGGCTCGAGGCTCCCCTTATATCCCACAATGCTAGGCGAGAGTTACCTCAGATCTCGTTTGTAAGCTAACCCCAGCTTATAATAGTAACAGAATAACTGTAAAACAGAGTCCACCTCTAACAACAGGAAGAAAGAAGGGTGACCTACATCCTGAACCAGGAAATATGCATAATAGCATATGTCTAAGAAAGAGGTGGTAGAAAGAGAGGTCACAATCAGAACTCCTCTAGGTCTGTCCAGGCCAGGGGAAGGGGTGCCTTAAGAAGGCGAGAAGAAGACAACTAACATGGAACGTTATGGTAAGAACATAACTTCTATATGTTAAGTTGTCTATCTTCATTCTTGCTGGATGGGACTGCGTCCCTAGCACCTTGTCCCGGGTGGCCTAACGGAACAGACTCCTGAGAACAGTGGAACCAAAGTTAGCTCTATGCCTAGAAGCTAAATCCAACTTATAATGAGAAATGAAAGTGTGAGGAGTAGCCCAAGTAGCCGCTGCACAAATGGTGTCGATAGGCAGTCTGTCTTGGAAGGCTAAAGAAGTAGCCAAAGCTCTGGTGGAATGAGTCTTAGGTCTATCAGGCAGCTTTGATGTCTAATTTCATATACAAGGGAAATCAAAGATGTTAGCCATCTGGATAATGATACCTTTGAAACTGAAAGTCCCTTTCTGCTCTCCATAGGAGACAAACAGCTGATCAGATTTTCTGAACCGTTTAGTTCTATCCAAGTAGTACCTCAATTGACGGTGAACATCCAGGCAGTGTAATTTTTGTTCAGACCTATTGGAGTATTCTGGAAAAAGACCGTAGATCAATGCTTTGATTCAGATTTGACGTCGAGACCACTTTAGGCAAAAAGGACGGGTTAGTTCGTAAGGATACTCTGTCCTTATGAAACAAAAGATAAGGAGGGCGACAGCTGAGTGCTTGAAGCTCTGAAACTCTTCTAGCTGATGTAATAGCTACCAGAAAAAGAGTTTTCCATGATAATAATTTTAAAGAACAGGAGACTGCAGGTTCGAAGGGGAAGAATCAAAGAAGCAAGAACTAAATTTAGGTCCCAAGGAGAAGGAGGATTTCTTATAGGAGGTCTGAGAAGAAAAACTCCTTTCAAAAAGGCTTTGCAGAGCTTGTGGGACATTAGGGCAGATTCAGAAATACCCACATGAAAGTTAGAAATAGCTGCCAATTGAACTTTAAGTGTAGAGGAGATGAACCTGCATGGAAGAGTTCAGCTAGAAAATCGAGGACTAGTTGGATGGAAGCAGTGAAAGGATCTATGTCCTTTCCTTGAGCCCAATATGTGAAGCGTTTCCACTTACTCAAATAAATCTTTCGAGTGGAAGATTTATGGGAAGCTATCAAAATATCTCTAACAGAGTGAGATAATTGAGGAAGCCTGGCTAAGGTTGGAACTGGAGGAACCAAGCAGTGAGGTTCAGAGAGGGGCGATGAAACTGACCCGACTGATGGATCAAAAGATCTGGAACTAGGTCCAGATTCCACGGTCGCTCAAGAGAAACGATGTAGAAAGGGGAACCACACTTGTCGAGGCCAGTAAGGAGCAATGAGGATCAATGAGGCCTTCTGAGCGATAGCTTTCTGTATTACTTGAGAGATCAGTGGGAAGGAGGAAATGCATACAGAAGTCCCGGGGCCAAACTTGGACTAGAGCGTCTCTGCTGGGTTGGCCTGGTAAAGGAATAGAGTGAAATATTCTCTGCACTTGCTGTTTTGGGGAGTAGCAAAAGATCGCAGCAAGGCTGACCCCACTTGAGAAAAATTTCTCTCACTACAGAGTCTTTCAGAGACCACTCGTGAGGCATGAGTATAGCTCTGCTCAACTTGTCCATAATTTGATTGGACTTGATGTGCGTTGCTATCGCTGAGAAGAAATCGCCCATTGACACACTCTGAGTGCTTCTCGACGCAGTGGGTAAGATCTGGTTCCACCTTGTTTGTTGATGTACCACACTACAGACATATTGTCTGTCTGGATTGCAATCGTTCCCAAGGGAAGAGAGTCTTGAAGGGCTTGCAACGCTAAAAGCACTGCTCTCATCTCCAGAACATTTATGTGCAAGTGGCACTCGTTTGGTTGCCATGTGCCCTGGACCGTCCTGCCCTGATAATGCCCCCCCCCACCCGATCAGGGAGGCATCTGTTGTCAGAGTAGCAACCGGAGGAGGTGGAACAAAGGGTCTTCCCGACAAGAGCTGGGGGGAAGACATCCACCACATGAGATGATTTTTGCACGCTTGCGTGATCATAATGGTGTGAGACATTGGAAGTTGCTGGTATGACCATTGAGTAAAGAGCATCCATTGAAGGATTCGCATGTGGTATCTGGCTAATGGAAGCAGAGGTATGGCCGCTGCCATAATTCCCAACACCTTCAGAACTAACCTGGCTTTGATTCTGTTGTTGTTAAAAAGGAGTGATACCAATTTGTGAATGTCTGTTATTCTCTGATGTGTTAGTCTTGCAGACATGTTTATTGTATCTAGATTTGCGCCTATGTAGGTAATAGTGCGACAAGGCGACAAAACAGACTTTTCGCAATTTATTGAAATACCCAGCTTTTGACAAAGCGAAAAGTGTAATCTCTGGCCATCAGAAGGAGATGCTTGGTGGGAGCTGTGAGGAGCCAGTCGTCCAAATATGGAAACACCTGGAATCCTTGTCGTCTCAGGTGAGAAGCTACCACTGCCATGCATTTGGTAAACACCGGGGCAGTGGTGAGACCAAAGGGCAGGGCCCTGAACTGAAAATGACTGGTTCCCAGCCTGAAGCGGAGGAATCTTCTGGAGGCGTCTGTTCATTTTATGTGATAGTACGCATCCCGAAGGTCTATAGAGCACATCCAGTTTCCTTTGCCCCAAAAGGGAAGGATGGATTGCAGCGTGACCATCCGAAATCTTGTTTTCTTGACTGATCTGTTCAAGATACTGAGATCCAAAATTGGTCTCCAGTCCCTGTTTTCTTTGGAACTAAAAGAACCTTGAGTAGATTCCGGATCCTTGCTGGTCTGCTGGAACTGGCTGAATTGCTCTTTTGCAAGCAGTTTTGAGATCTCCAAAACTGCTAGATCCCTTTGTGGAACATCTGGAAGGGATTTTTGACTGATTTGGAAAGCGAAGAAAGGGGATAGAATAGCCTTGAGAAATGATGGACTGTACCCATTTGTCTTGAGTCAGGGATAGCCAGGCTTCTGGGTACAGTGACAATCTTCCCCGACTGCCTCCGAAGATGGGCAGTCGGGCAACACCAGGGATGCTGAAAGGGCTTGTCAGGGAAGGCTTCCGATTGCCCTGGTTCTGCGGACCCCCTGCCCCTAGGGCAACATCTACCATTGTTATTCCGCCTCTGCCTCTGGCGAGAAGCGACTCTGTCGTCAGGCGAAGTCCCTTGAGATTGTTTACGGAACCACATCTTTCCACCTTTCTGGCCTTTGGGGTAAGGCCTGGAAGGAGTAGAACGGACTCCGATGGCAGAAAGGGTCTTGCCATCAGTCTCGCACCTAGTCAAGGTTTCTTTCACTTGAGGACCAAAGAGGGATGATCCATCAAACGGGGAGTTCGTGAAAGGCGTCTTGAAGGGGTCCGCAAAATTGCATAGCCGCATCCAGGCATGCCTACGTAAGGCCACACCTGTCCCTGCGGCTCTGCTCGCTCCATCAGCCGCGTAAGAAAGAAGGCGCATGGAGGAGTTGGTTATGGAGTTAAGGGTAGCCAGCTGCGTGTTCATCTTATCTTGAAACCCGCAGCTGTAGGGTCCTTTAACATTTCACTCGCTTCCTTGATCAAGTCCCTTTGAAGGCAGTAAAATGGCACAGGTAGTTCAGCGAATGGTAAATGCCGCTGGCGAGAACATCCGCTTCCCGTACCTGTCCATGGACCTAGATTCCTTGTTAGGTGGATGGACAGGTACTGAAGGATCAGCTAGCTCCTTCTTAGTGGCAGCAGCTACCACCATAGCATCCACAGAAACTCCTTTTGTTAATAACTGTTTGTCTGCTGGAGCTGTTATGAACTTGGAGGGTCTCCTGGGAGTGGGGTCCACTGAATCAGGAGCCGTCCATGCCTTCTTAGCAACCACCTGCATGAGGGGGTCAAGGGGGGACACCCAGGACGTGGAAGGGCGAGCGCCAAACGCCTCAAGATACACAGATTCGTCCTTCGAAGGGATGAGGGCTGGCCAATTTCCCCTCTGTTTCAGGATCTCCAGAATGTCTGCAAATGAGACATCTTCAGAAGGGGAATGGGGGGAACCCTCAGAATCATCCAAATCTGTGTCTGATGTGATGGACTCAGGTGAGTCAATGTGTTTCCTCTTACACTTCCTCTTCTGAGGGGCTCTTCTGCCAAATCAGGAGAGGCCTCGGAAGAGGATGAAATCCCCACAGGGGTTCCTGAGGAGTTGGCTCTCTGCGGTCCGGGATGAGGGAGTGAGTCGACTTAGCCTGAGGCACGGTAGAGGAGGGGCGGACGGAGCCGACTGTGGAGTAGAGCCAGGCTCTAACACACTCCGCATGACCTCGAATGCACCCCTGTCAGGCAGAGCCAGAGGTCCCGCTCCGAGAAGCTAAGAACCCCTCGGCACCGACAGTGATGGCTCGAGGCCGATGTCGAGCCGAACTCACCAGCGCCAAGCACTGAGAGGGAGAGGGGGTGGGACAAGGGTCGATGCCACTCACCCCTCGGAGCCGACGAGGAAGTCCGGCGCCGAGATTCTTCTAAGGAAGAAAGCGGAGCCGGCGAAGACAATTATATCGGCTCCGGCGCTATCACAGTCTCGGTTCCGACACGACCCGGCTCCGAGCTCAAGAGAGTCGAAGGAGGAATATGTTGATGGACGGGGCAGGCATCGACTGATGAGTCGGGCTCTGAAGCATCTGGGCCAGTGCCTCGGACTTAAGTAGTCGACTCACTACCCTCTGAAGGTCATGATCCGACAGCCTCGATGACCTAGAGGAGTGAGATCTTTGGCTCCGTTCAGACAGCAGGGGAGATCCTGGAGCAGAATGAGCGGAGCCAAGAGATGGTGATCTGGACCTCTTCCTGGTTGTCGGCTCCGAAGGTCTGGTCGGAGCCGACACGGAACTTCTACTACCTCGGATCCAGCCGGGCAGGGGCCACAGAAACTGTGGACTGAGACTTATCGGCTCCAGCCGGAGCCGATGAAGGCAGAGGTTGAGAAACCTTAGGTCTCGGCTCAGTTGCGGGCCAAGACCTAGATGTAGAGGGCTTCCCTGTTGAAACAGACAGGAATCCTCTGGCTTGAGTAAGCCTCTGAGTATCAATTTATTCTTTCTTTCCTGCAGGACCCTGGGGCTGAAGCCATGGCACACAGCACAGGAGTCCTGCAGGTCTAAACCCCAGACAGTAGACACAAGAAGTGTGGCGTCTGTCAGAGACATTTTCTGACAGCACGCATCACACTTCTTGAATCGAGACCTTTGCTTCTTTAGACATTTTTTGAACAGGTGTACACAAACACACACACAAACACACTAGTTACACCCTGTCAAGTTAAAATATAATAAAACCAGTAACTAGGATTTTAAAATAAAATAATACACACACACTCCACTAGGGAAGGAAAGGCCTGTAGGCCCAAGGGAAGAACCTAAGGTTCTTGAGGAAAAACGGAAATTTTTAGAAGGGGATAAAAATTTCTCTAAACTAAGGGAATTAAGTAAATATATTAAAATTAAAGGGGTTTTGAAAGACTAATTTCAACAAGAAAAGTCACTTACCAAGAACCGGTAGAAAACCAACCTCGAAGCTGTAGCGGCAAACGAGATCTGAGGTAACTCTCGCCTAGCATTGTGGGATATAAGGGGAGCCTCGAGCCGGTGGAACCAACTCTCGAGCTTTTAGAGTGGCCCGCAGTCGGCTCCGAACCCATCAAGCAAGAATGAAGGCGAGATTGACAACTTAACATCAGTAAGTTTACTTCGGGGATCACTTCAGTGGCTCTGCTGGACAGAGGCACAGAGAACTAATCTAAGGGGGCGGCGAAAGCCAACACATTCTGGCTAGGCTTATAAATGCCTTTGGGCAGATAGGCTGTCACCTCTAGCTTCATCTGCTCTACCTTTTAGCTTCTTCATCTGCTCTGCCTTTACTGCCCAGGTTTCTGTACCATACAGTAGTACTGGTCGCACCACTGTCTTGTACACCTTACTTTTCTGCTTCTTTGGCACTCTTCTGTCAGACTACACCTATGCCAGGTGGCTGCAGTCCCTCTGGTTCTAGCTTTGACCTCTTCATTCAGACTTCCCTTCTCCTCAACCACCCCTCCCAGGTACATGAAGCTATTTACCTGTTCGACTGTCTTCCCTTCTATCTCAATTCTCAGCTTCTTCTGATTTCCCCAGTTTGCTGCCATTACCACGGTCTTATCTGTGCTTAGTTTCATCCTGTGTGCCTTCAGTCTTGCATTCCATTGCTTTATACTTTGCTGGAGATCTTGCTCAGAGTCTGCCTGTAATGCCACATCATCTGCATACAGCAACTTTGTTGTTTTGTCCCCTCCAACCTGTTTGCTAATGTAGTCCATCACCAGTATGAACAGCGGTGGGCTCAGAGCTGAACCCTGGTGTACACCCACTCCCACTGGGAACCCCTCTGTGAGGCCGAACACTATGCATAGCCTGCACTAATTCTACCAGTGTTTCTCTGACTTCAGACTACTGCAATACTTCCCATGTCAGCTTTCTTGGGACCTTGTCATATGCCTTCTGCAAGTCTAGGAATGCCCAGTTGAACTCTCCTCATCTCTAGCTTCTTCTCCACTATCTGTCTCACTGCAAACATCGGGTCATTTGTACTGCATCCTGATCTGAATCCAACTGCTCATCTCCCATCTTACATTCTACTGACCTGCATAAATTTATTCATTTTATATGTTATGTAAAATGTGTATGTTGTGAACTTGAAATTTTGCATTTGGGAAGCTATGGAATTCTAATGACTTGAAAGCAAAAACATAGATTGTTTGAAACACAGTATACACACAAAACAGTTTCAGCCTAGAGTGAGCACATTTTAAACCTAGCCAATTTCTGTTTTGATGCTGAATTAATCGACCCCATGTGGTGGTAGATTTGTCTTGCCCATCCCATAGTCGATAATTATATATTGGCCATAGTGAAAATAACTGAGATCACACCATAGATAATCTGAGGGGACCCATGCATGGGATAATGATTTTAGGTGCTGCCACTGTCCTTTTGCAGTAATGGGGTACATTTTTGGTTTCCCATCCATAGATCCAAGTTGCACTTTAATATTGATAAGGATGAGCTTTGTTTTTTGTGGATGGGGAGTTTGTTCCAGAGCAGTGATTATCCTTTGTGAAATATATCTGTTCCTCCAAACCATTCTGTTGATGTTGCAGAAGAGGTTTAGATCCCTAGACAGAGTATTTGTGATGCATTTGACTTGCTGATGTGCAGTAAACCCATCAGCAGTGGGTTAGAGGATGCTTTATATTGCAGATACAGACCACCTCTTAGCAGCTTGTAACATACAGCTTTTAATGACAGGTCTTTGAGTCAGTTCATGTTTAGGCCACATGTCCTTTTAGTAAGGTATCTCTGGATGCATTCCATTCCAGTTGTTGCATGAGTCTGGACAGATGCATGCCAAAAGGGGCATTCATTATATGCAGTAACTGGCCTGATGAGGGCTGAGTAAAAGGGAACAATGACATCCCTAGATCTCGACACAGTCCCTTTGTTTATAAGTTGTGCAGTGTAAAAGGATTCTTATGACAATGGACACAAGTTTGTTGAAAGTTAGGTTACTGTCCACATAAGTTCCCAAGTCCGAAAAACTCTGTCAGTTCTTAGGGTTGACAATATGCCCCTAAGGGACATATTATCAGTGTGGTAGTTCCCTGGTAGATGACTTCCCAAAGGATACAATAATGCCTCATTTAGAATTTAATTTTTTCATGATTTTGTCACCTGTTATTTGGGACAAACCTTCCTGCAGGATGGCTAAGTCATTTGGGGGATTTAGTGACTGCTCCTAGCTTATTTTTTTATTTATATTTGTTTACAGGGGTAGAGAACAGATCTCAATGGATCATTTGCAGGCACAGCAGGATTAGTCATCTGCAGACTTACAAGCCAGCACCCTTTGATATTAGCTTATACTTCAGAGAAATGGATTCCAAATAGGAGAGATCACAGCACAGAACCCTGGGGGAACTCCACTGGTGACTGACCTCTTTGTGGAGGTAACTTCCTCTAATTTTATTTTCTGAATCCTTTCTGTGAGCCAGTTGGCAATCCAGTGGGTTCCCCTAATGTGTTTCAAGTTTCAGAAATGCCGCAGCTGATTTAAAATTCTAAATATGAGGTGCCACTTTAATGCAGTAGAGTCATAGGTGCTTCTTTTGCCACATGGGTTTTTAGTCCACCCCCACCCTTCTGTCTATTTGTTTAAATCTTAGTAGGTTCTTTATTCTATGTATTAGTTAATGCCACAAGAGGATTGACAGAATATGTAGTTTATTCATTTGCTATTTCTAGCTGTGTCTTCGTGGATGCCACGTGTAGCGTACTGGCTTCACCTCTCACAGCCCCAACTCAGTAGTAGTTGCGGATCTGCACTCTCAACATTGCAAAGCTTAATTTAGATCACAACAGATCAGTAAGGGAAGTGTTTTTTAAGCATTTAATCTATAATTTGGTGTCTTCCGTAGCCTGCTAAAATAAACTATGCTTTCTGGATTTCCATGCCCATAGTAAAAGGGAAATGTAAAGATATGAGGCTAAATGTAGAACCTGGATATGTGTATATATAACATGAATTTTGACAGATTTAACCAGCTTTGTTCTGTAGTAACAAAATGCACAGCCAGCTTTTGTTGTGGTTCAGTAAGGGATTGATATGTAAAGGTCAACATCTGCACTTGTGTTTGACTGCTGTCCCACAAGAGGCATCAGTGTTTTGATCTGTAAGGATGCTGGTCCATTTTATTAACACCTAACAGTATTCCTGTAGAGTGGTTGAGTATATAGCTGCTGTGGTTTCATTTGGCTAATGACTCTTTCAGGGCTGCATTTCCTGCCAAGGCTTCTGTTCAGTACTCTATTTCTTCCACCTTGATAAGGCTTAAAAACCTCAGCTTTGGCCGGATAACAACTTGCTATATTCAACTGGACGTATAAGAGAATTTAAGTACCTTTATCTGCTTTTTTTTTTCAAAAAAATACAGTATTTAAATTGATTTTAACTGTGTGGAAGGAATATTTAGCTGAACTGGAAGTTTTCACTCTGCTCTTCAATTTGTCCTACCCACCCTCCCTGTTTTTGTTTTGGTTTTGGTTTTGGTTTTGGTCTTGGTTTTGGATTTGGTGTTAATCTTAGTGGCCTTGCAGCTGCCCGCCCCTCTTGTAAATTTGTGTTTGGATACTCCTTCTGGGCCCATCTCATTTGCTCACTCAACTGAGTGCAGTGAGATCATATTCTGATTTCAGGCACTCCTACTGTGTACAAAGAGAGCATCTGGGAAACAGAAAAAAAAATTTAAGCTTGTTTCCTGCCTTTCCTGTTAAGTGGTATAGACTATTTGTAGGCTTTTGAGCCCCCAAGCCCTTCTGTGTTGGAGGGAAGCCTTCTAGCTTAGTTTTTTTTCCCTATAACTAGCCAGTTTTCTAGTTTCAGCACTCAAATCTGTTTCTTTGATCTCAGCACTTGTTCAGAAAAAAAAAAAAAATTTAATCTGCTTTTACTGTACTTGTTTCTACCTACTTTTTTTTACTTTTGCATCATCTTAAAAGTACTCATTTGTATTTATTACTGCTTGGTGTAACTCATTCTAAGCCTTCTGGTTTAAACACTTGGGCTTCGGACCAGTTGTTTTGCACTGAGAGGGTTTGTGGTCTGCACTGTAGTGACAGAACAGGTAGCTTACATCCTTCTAGGTTGGGAACTGATGATTGAGGGCTCAGTGTCTGTTATTCTAAAAGTGTATTAATTCTAGTTTAAGCACTTAGGCTTTCAGGCCAGTTATTTTACATTAAGAGGATTCGTGGTCTGCACTCTTGTGGGAGGAGAGGCTGGACTCTGCCCTTCTGAGCTGGGAATTTCTGATTGAAGGCTTATAGTGCATGCATATCTGAACTGCTTCTTACTGAATTTGGTGCGCCTTGTTTGCTGTGGCATAGACTGGATTCGGGCCTGCTGGATCTAGCTTTGTTTGTGTAACTTGAGCACTAATCCAGGCATTCTCTAAAGTATTCAATTGTATTTATTACTGCTTGGTAGTAACTTGATTAAAGTTTAACTGTCATTCTAAGTCTTTTGGATTAAGCACTTGGGCTTCAGACCAGTTGTTTTACATTAGGAAGGTTTGTGGCATGCACTGTGGTGGCAGGACAGGTAGCTTTCATCCTTCTAAGTTGGGAACTGCTGATTGAGAGCCCAGTGTCTGTTATTCTTAAAGTGTATTAGTTCTGGTTTAGGCACTTGGGCTTCAGGCCAGTTATTTTACATTAAGAAGGTTTGTGGTCTGCACTCTTGTGGGAGAAGAGGCTGGACTCTGCCCTTCTGAGCTGGGAATTTCTGGTTAAAGGTTTATAGTGCCTGAATATTTGAACTGTATCTTACTGAAATTGGTACACCTTGTTTGCTGTAGCATAGACTAGATCCAGGCCTGCTGAATATAGCTTTGTTTATATGCTTGTTGTTTGTTTGCTTGTTATTTCCTGGGCGCTAATTCCACCTAATACACGGCTTCTCAGCGCTTCTGTGGCTCACTAGTGATATCTGCATTGCTTACTGTACTTATTTCCTTGTTTCACTTGAAAGAAAGTTACTGTTTGTCGTTTCTGCATTTAAGTTACCTGTAACACATTGCACTTAAGTTACCTGGCACTTGCTCACTAAAGCAATTATATAAGTCAGCACTAAAAATTAAAAGCACTACACCCTCACTCCCCACTGGCCCTGGTTTTCAATTATTAAGGAATTCCCAATATTATTCTAGCATGTCCAAAGGTCAGTTGTCAATCTCCTCTCCGGTCCAGCTGGTGAATCTGGGAATCTTGAGGCAATGTTACAACTGCCTCATGTACACAGACAACCCTCTCCTCCTCCCAACAAATTCCAACACATGTGAGAGATGCAACCATATAGCCAAACTGGAGGCTAAGCTCTCTCAACTCAGTACTGGCATAACCAGTCAGGAGGAGAAGGAAACCATACTCACTACAATTCCAGTCTCACATAGACCTACCACGACAGCAAACCAAACACATAATCACACAAAAACATACTCGGAGGCTCTAAATAAAGATCTGCGAAGCAGCAGAGACCTCCAAAGCAGACACCCAAGCAGCCGCTACCCCAAAACAAAACACGTGCAACACATATCTCACAAAGCCAGTGTGCCAAACAGTCACAGCCCTTAAGACTAAACAACACACCTGATACACTTGTAATAGGTGACTCTATCGTCAGGCACACTGGCGTCCCGCTCACCAGGCTGAACAAGGAGAGGGTCACGGTGAGCAGCCTGTCGGGTGCTAGGATCCGCCACATAACACAAGCACTCAGGTCACTCCAAGGCAAGTACAAATATGACTCAGTCATTGTCCATGCTGGTGTGAATGACCTGAGACGCACTCCCTGGACTACATGAAAAGAGACATAAAGGAGCTCTCTGAGCATGTAGCCCAGGCGGTATGACCCTGACCTTGAGTAGCATCTTACCCTCACCAAGAATGATGCCACAATATGAAGACAAGATGATCAATTTCAACAATTGGCTTAAGTACTGGTGTCATTCAAAGGGGCTCCAATGCCTGTCAGCTTGTGATGATATGCTCGACAAACCACGATGCTTCGCTAGGGACGGCTTGCACCTGTCACCCCTGGGCTTTCGGATATTGGCAAAGGCTCTTGCTACCCCCATAGTGCCTTTTTTAGGCAAGGCTCAAAAGACAAACCCACCTCCATAGGTATCACAAGGGATAAGAAATTAAGAGTAATGCTACTCAGTGCCAGATGTCTAAACCTCAAGATGCCTTTCGAAACTCTCCTTAGCATGGAGAACATCGATATCTGTGCAGTAACAGAAACCTGGTTCAGGGCTCCCGAGAGCACCCCAGCACTACCAGGTTATACCTCATACCATGCTTTTCCCCAAAACTTGGACCGAACCACAAAAGGGGGGAGTATCGATATTCATCAAAGATACCCACACCTCCAGGTTGGTGGCAAAGCATGAAGCATCAGAGACTATCCATGTGCAACTAACAGTGGGTAAAACTGCCTTCCAGTTTATAGCCTGCTACAGACCACCCTCCCAAACCCAGGAACCCCACTCGGCCTTCCTGAGAACACTGGAAAATATGAAGGTCTCTCCAAACACCATTATATTGGGCGACTTCAACTACCCAAACATAGACTGGGAGCATTACTATAGCTCCAACACCTAGCCCAAAGGTTCCTAGAATTTATAAACTCAAATGCTATGGAACAACTTGTTACCACTCCCACAAGAGGGAAAACATACTGGACCTGATCATCACCAACATGGGGACTCTATGCTCCAGACCAGAAGTGTATCCCTCACTGGTAAGATCAGACCATAAACTAATCTCACTGGATATTCACATCCCGACCCCACCCTCTGCGCAGAAAACCACAGTGAAAAACTTCTCTAAAGCAAATTTTACACGCCTCAAAACTGAGGTGGAATCCTTCAAAGACCCGGGCCTGTGGAAAATACAGCCCAGACCGCAGAATCCTTTATAACGCATTCTATGAACACCTTCAGGAATGCATGGATCATCGATCCCAAATAAAACCAAGACCCAATCCTCCAAAGGCAGGCGTCCTGTCTGGTGGACCCCAGCCATAAACAAACTATACAATAGAAGGAGGAAGCTACTAAATGATAAAGCAAAATCCCAAAAGGGAAGGCATCACTGATCAGTATTAGCAAAAACTACGGGCACACATAAAATTGTCTAAGGCCAGCTTGAGAGAAAAATTGCACAGGACACTAAGGATAATCACAAGGCTTTCTTTAGTTATGTTAGGAACCTGGGTGGTAATTCCCAGATATGCTCAGAATTAGTCCAAAATGACAAAAATACACCGAACCCACAGACATTGCCAACATCCTAGCTGACAGGTTCAGCGCAAACTCCCCTCCCCACCAAAGGGCAAATATCTATCCCAGCAGAGTGCTGCCCCTGACATCTCAGATGCTCAGGTAAGAGCCCTCTCCAAAGCAAAAACACAGCATCAATGGGACCAGATGGTGTGGCTCGTCCCACATGAACTCAAGAAGAGCTAAACCCAAACATAAAACTACTGTTCAATCTCAGCCTTACTACAAGATATGTGCCCAAAGAGTGGCGGCAACAGTGGTCCCTCTCCATAAAGGTGGTGCCTCAACGGATCCTGGAAACTATCGCCCCATAAGCCTGACTAGCTTGGTCTGCAAAGCTATGGAAAGGATCATCATGGACCTCATAAATAAAGGTATTGGAGACCTACAAACACTGGATCCTACCCAGTTTGGCTTTGTTAAGGGCAGATCCTGCCTCTTAAACCTGGTTGATTTCTTTGAAACAGTCACCAAGGCCATTGACGAGGGGAAGGTGGTCCACACAGCCTACCTGGACCTCGCAAAGCCTCCCACGGGCATTATAGATAAGCTCATCAGCTTAAATATAAACCCCCATGTCACTAGATGGATTGCAAACTGGCTCAAGGACAGAACCCACATGGTTAGAATTGCTGGAGCCATGTCAGACTCCAAACCAGTTACAAGTGGTGTCCCACAAGGCTCAGTCCTGGGACCTCTCTTGTTCGGTATATATTTCTCGGTACAGGCCAACACGGAAGGACTGTGGCTGACCAAGTTCGCAGATGACTGCAAACTGGGTGCCATAATCGACTCTCCAGCCGACACAAGCATCCTCCAAAAGGGCCTCATAGAAACAGACAACTGGTGCCAGTGCCATGGCCTCAAGCTAAATGCCAAAAGTGTATAGTCATCCCTTGGCAAAACAAAGTGCCCACAAATTACCACATAGGTGGAAATCCATTAAGTACAGAAGAAGTAATTAGGGACCTGGGGACCCAAGTTGATGGCAATCTCTCATTTGACAACCACGTGGCCAAAGTGGTTAGAAAAACATTTTATATAGCCCACCTAATCATGAAGGGATTCACATCTAGATCAGGGAGGTCATCGTGCCTCTTTACTCATCCCTCATCAGGCCCATAATTGAGTACAATGCGGATGTACCTTACGAGACACCTGCAGCAACTGGAAAGACCGCAAATGTACCTCACCAAGAGGATCAAAGGGCTCAAACAGATGCCATATGCTGCCAGTTAAAGAAACTCCAGCTCTACTCAGTGGCATACCGCCTGTTCAGAGGCTATCTGTGCCTGACGTATAAAGCCATGTCCAACCCGGAATTAATGGACATGCTGCACCTCAGAAAATCCAAATCCCATCGAGCTACGAGACTTGAACCTCAGCACTGAAATAAATAGGACATGCTGGAGGGACAGATTCATAACCCAGAGGCTGGAATAAAATCCCAGTCCAGGTTAGGCAGAGTCCCTCATTGACTCTCTTCAAGAGGAATCTTGATGAGTGGATGGGAGATCGTAGGTTTACCCCGGGTATCACTTCTGTGTCACTGTTAGATAGAGGCACAGTATACTAACCTCGAAAAAGGGCATAGCAAAATAAATTTAAAATGGGTGGCGAAAGCCAAACACATTCTGGCTAGGCTTATAAATGCCCTAGGGCAGATAGCCTAGTATGAACCTTTGAACCTATGGCACGTAGACACTTTTTTACCAGTCCTTCCTGGTAACCCTTTGTTGTTAGTGTTACAACTTTGTGTCTGGCCAGTGACTGGGTGTATGGACACCCTGCTCTGGCACCAGTGGACTGGCAGCCAGAAGTAAGGACATTTATCCATCCTTGTTGAGGGAGATTAGACACTTTCATTGACATAATTTTCCTTCTGTGTTTTGCCTCCAAAGCTTAATGGGATATCACATTTACCAATAGTGTGCTAAGATGTCATACTTCAGCAGTTAGTCACAGTTAATAGTAATGCAAGTTACTTTTAAGAGTATATGTGAATGGCATTATTTATTGTAATCTGCACTAGTTTATTTGAATTGAAACTGCCGTGTCTCATGCTTACTGCAAGAGAAAGTAAACTGTTGGATATATGTGCAGTTTCTTCCCTAGAATTTAAAAATTATGGTGATAATACAGAATGCTGGACCCTCTTTAAATCCCGATCTGTAATGTCCGTGATAGTGTTATGTTTGGTAATTAGCTACAGCATTTTTGCATATATTAAATTAATGCAGTTAAACAAGCAGTTTTATTTTACTTGGTAACCGTCTTTCTTAACCTTTTAGTGAAGTGATAAGCACGTCAGCGTTTTGATCCATTTAGCTGACACAGAACAGAGTTAACTAAAAGAATACTTCAGCTGTACCATACACATAATTTACATACATTCTGAAATAAGTGTACAATTAACTAGAAAAAGTATTACAGTGGTACTGGCAACACCTAATACAAAATAAATAGCACCACTACAGTGAAACTATTTTATTCTAAAATCTTTCTTAATTCTTTGATGCTGAAATTTCCCCTAGAGTTTCAGGTATTTCCAAGTGACAACCTGTCTATATGTTTGCAAAACCCTGCCTTTATTCACTACAAACAAACAAGACTAGGTAGCTAGGTTTCAGTGTTGTTATTTGGACAAATTAGGTAAACTTGCTGCTAGACACAGTTCAGTAAAATAAGGTAAATCAACCTTCTCAAACAGCATGCTTGCCTAAATGCAAAATGTAGAACAACTTACGTCTTTGTTTAAAAAATGCTGCTTAAAATCTCTTTACTTGCGCATAAGTTAAAACATCATGGCACCAATTAAGTTATGTGTGTATTTAAAATTAGGTTTTAATCCATTTGTGACTGAAACCATGCATTTAACTATGACTGAACTATCGTTTTGAGAACTAAGTGAAGGGTAACATCTGCCTGAAATGGATCAAGTTGTGTGCAATTAGTGTTGCCATGGAAACCACTGCTTCATCATTCACCAGCAGCAGCTAAATTCCACTGCCACCCTAGCATTTTGACAGGGGCAAAGGATGTTCTGCTGCCCACATGAGTTAGCACTCCTGAGTACTTCCTTTATGAAGTTCTTTGCCATCTATCGTCTACAAAAAAAAATAACAAACTGTCTTACTAAAATCGGTAATGTTACCCAGCAGCCAAATTGATTAAAATGGATTTGTGATGGGCAATTTTCTCATGAATTCTTGAAGTACTTGTTCTGCATGACTGTGACTTGCTAGGGTGAGCAGTGTGACAGCTGTGGTGCCTTCATTAAGAAAAATCTTGTTAGAGGAGGACAGCCTTTCACATATACTTAAAACAGTAAACAGCTTGAAAGGATGCTTCATTCCCTTTTAACCTCTACTACTTTCCTTTTTACTGAATATTGTAAAGCATATGGAAATGGAGGATCATAATGAACCCTAAAAGAAATCTAAAATCTGAAGCTGGGTATCAGAAACAGCAGTCGAGGGCTTAGGCTTAGCCACGGTTCCCATGGGGACAAATAACAGTGAGTATGCAGCAATCCAGGACACTTGTCCACCAAGCACAGGAGATATCTTTTCAACACCTTTGCTGATGGAGGATGCCCAGATTGTTTTTTTCTGAGAGAAGTCTGGTCCCTCTTATTGTGTCAGATAATGGAAGCACCTGGATTGGAATCCATTACCCTAACTGTGGGGGTACTATTCTGGTGTCACAAGTGCTAATTTGAAAATATTGACTACTCCCATACCCACTGATTTGACTAGCAGCTTTTAATCTACAGGCAGTATGCTTCAAACACTCTACTCTAACTGCAGTTTTTTTGAAAATAATTTTCCTTTATGCAGTTTCTAAAGTATGTGAGCTCTCTTGTCTGCTTTACAGTCAAGGTGAGAGAGAGAGAGGTAAATATTTTCCTTCTCCTCCTCTTTCATCTGACTTTCACCATGATCTTCAAAGAGTGTGGTAGGGGATGAACATGGTAAAGCCAAGTGACATTTCATGCATGGACCAGCTGTGGAATCTCAAAAGATTTGATACGTTTTGAAGAGGACTTTCCTTTAGGTCTGTCTCCCTAGCTTAAGATTTAACTTTTGGAAATTTACTTGAAAATTGGTGATTTGTATAAGCACTGGCCAAGTGTTGTGTGAAATTTGCTGTGGGAACCAAACACCCCTGGCATTTCTCCATAGCCTTAGAAAAGTTCCAAGATCTTTTCTCGCTATCCTATCCCAGTACTTTGACTCACAACCAACTACTCCAAAAGGACTTGATGGATTTTTGATGTGATCCACTAATGTAAGGGACTGCTTTAGAAGCTAAGGGTAGACCTGGTGCAGACTGATACTGGCCATTCCATTGCTAAAACATTTAGCTTTATTAGCTTTACCAGTCTTCCAGATGAAGAATCACAGGCCTTGCACATTCTGGGCAAAGAGGGTCTACACCATGGCCACCTTAGCTTCAGGGGTATAGAATTAAAGCCATGTGGCCTTGCATCAGGTGTACAGACCTTAGAGGCTATAGGGAGTTATCCAGATATAGATGCTAATGACAAGGTCACAGCTCACTTGGTAGTCTGTGCCCGTTCATGCTGTAGATGCCTGTTTGAGAGCATTATCTGCTGTTGTGACTGAGGTATCATAGTCTGTGCCCAGTCATGCTGTAGATGCCTGTTTGAGAGCTTTATCTGCTGCTGCTGTGACTGAGGTATCATAGTCTGTTCTCATTTATACGTGTGTACTAGGCCAACAGCCCTGGAGCCTTTACAAGCCTAGCCAATGAAAGTGCCTTGGCATCATGCCACTGTTCGTTCCCGTTGCCTCTCTCAAGTAGAGCCACTGGAGTGATTCCTGGGGTGAACTTAATTTCTCATCCACTCATCAAGATTTCTCTTGAAAAGGGCCAGTGAGGTGCTCTGCTTGACATGTATAGGAAGTCTGTTCCAGAGCATAGGCAGTCTCTGGGTTAGAAGAAACAGCTACCATATTCAATACCTATTTTATTGAATCCATATCAAAGATGATCAACACCTTCTCCTCCACTACCAACATGGATAACTCTCCCAAACCCTCTCCTCCAAATTCTTTCTCTCTTAAATCAGTACCTACTAACTTTATCAAATCCTTACTCACTAAACTTAAACCCTGCTCCTCTTCGGCTGACCATCTAAACCCTGCTGCTCCTTGGCTGACCATCTTTCTCCCTATTTCCTGCAAGTAGCTGCAGAGTCTATTTCTATTCCTGTGTCTATCCTAATAAATCGCTCTATCTCAGAATCAAAAGTCCCTTCTATCTGGAAAGAATTCTACACCTTACCTATACACAAAGGAGGTAACTCTACTGACATTTCAAACTTAAGACCTATCGCAATCCTTTCTCCACTATCAGAAATGCTGGCAAAATGCATACATAAGCAGATCATGCAATACCTACTACAAGAATCCTTGCTCACACCCTCCCAGCATGGCTTTCACCCTAAGCATAGCATTTCAACTGCCCTAATATCCTTCACTAACAGTCTTACAGGCCCGGGATAACAATAAACTTGTTTCTTGCCTATTCCTGGACCTCTCCAAAGCCTTCGATACAGTCTTTCAACCTCTCCTACTATCCAAACTGTCTAACCTCAACTTCTGTACCTCTACTATTACCTGGTTTACCAGCTATCTCACTGACCGCCTGCAATGTGTGAAATGGCTCTCTGCTCTCTCCCCCCCCTTTACCAGAGAAAATGGGTGTCCCCAAGGATGCATCCTAGGCCCATTACTTTTTAATATCTTCACTAATTTTCTACATACCTCCTGTCCTCTGTCATCACTTATTCAATTTGCAGATGATGATTCTACAGTCATCATCATTGCCGATTCTCCCAATGACCTTCTCTGCTAGTCGAGCATCTTTCACTTCAGTAGAATCCTGGCTCTGTGATAACCTGCTAATACGTAACCCTAAAAAAACAAAACTCCTACTCTTTCTTCTTAAAAACCTCACCCACCTTTCACCCTTTTCAGTACTCACCCTTAACACATCTATCATAGTTGAAAACTAGCACAAAACTACTAGGAGTAACAATAGATGACCAACTTAAATTTGACTTGCATATAAATAACTGTATTAAAAAGACGCACCAAAAACTGGGCCTTCTCTATCGAAACAAAAGGTTTCTTACAAATAAAGCAAGAGTTACCCTCTCTCATTCATACCTACTATCCAGTCTATTGTATAGCTGTCAAATTTCACTAATCTCAACTCCACACTTCCAGCAAAACTAGAATCAACCTATAACAAGGTTGCTAGATTTGCTGCCCAACAAACTTGTAAATCTCACCATTGTCTAAACTGGCTTGAACTACCCCACTCACTCCTTCACTCTCAACTACAGATAATCCATACAGTTCTGTACCAGCAATCCTTCTGTCCTAGCCTATCCTCTTTAATCTCTCAATACTCCGCTACCAGGTCCTTGCGTAGCTCTGACCAAAACCTATTGCAAATATACAAAGCTAAAACTAAATTTGGATGCAACCTCTCTAGCTCCAGTCCTTCTATAGCATGGAATAAACTGCCATTAGAAATCAGGTCTCTTACACAAACTAATCAATTCAAAACTGCAACCAAAGAATACCTAAAAGCACACTGGTCCTGCCCTTGTTGTCATCCTCCATAAACTACATTAAGTCCACTTGCTAAACTCCACCTTGCTATTCACTATCAGTATGTCCTCTTTTCCTCCGATGATGAACTATAACCTCTACATACTGTTTACATTTACAGATCTCATTTCCTCTTCTGATCTCAATTATTTATTAGAAACATCTGCTGTTACTTATAATTATTGCTGCTTTTTATGAATTATTGTCTTATAATGCTTAATGCTTACATTTCAAAACAATAAAGTTTCTTAACTAATTACCTCTGTATTAACCGATATACTTTCTATGTAATTACTGTGAAATTCTAATGCTTTTAATGACTTGTATACTGAGGAGCTTTTTTCCCCGGGCCTTCGCTGAAAAAGGGCTATTCAGTTCAGTCGGACCATCCTGGTCAACAAATGTAAAATAAAGTAAATAAAAATAAATGAACCGGTCTCTCCAGCATGTTCTGCTGATTGTGGTATTGAGGTTGAGGTCCTTGGAGCGTGTGGTGCGGAGGGATTGGGATTGCAGAGGATTGGGATTGCAGAACAATGTAACATTTCTAACAGGGCTGGGTCAGACATGGCTTTGTAAGTCAAGCAGAGATCACCTCTTAATAGACAATATGAGACAGAGAAAAGCTGGAGGTTTTTTAGTCTGTCCATGTAGGGCATGTGTTTAAGGCCTAGGATCCTCTTTGTGAGGTACTTTTGTGGCCTTTCCTGCTGTTGCCGGGGCATTATACTCGATGACTGGTCTAATGAGAGAAGAGTAGAGAGAGAGATGATCACCTCTTTCTTCCTGGTTGCAAAACCCTTGGTAATGAGATGTGCCACATCAAAGGACTTTCTGACCACAGTAGCAATGTGGTGGTCGAAGGAGAGGTTGCTGTCAACCTGTTTCCCCAGATCTTATAATGCCTTCAGTGTTCAGTGAACTACCATCAATGTGGTAATTAGTGGGAACTGAGTTTTTCCCAAAGGGAATGACTAAGCATTTATTGGCGTTAAGCTTAAGGCCATGGTTTCGACACCAGTCGTTGGTTTCGGTGAAGCTTTTCTGTAGGATGTCTGGATCACTTGGGGAGTTAATAATGGCTCCCAGCTTGCAATTGTTGGTGAACTTGGTCAGCCAGAGTCCCTCCATGTTGGGCTGGACTTCTGAGAAGTAGATGCCAAACAGGAGAGGACCCAGGAACTCCACTCATGACTGGTCGGTAGTATGACTTGGAGTCTGCTACTTTCACACTGTGGGTTTTTTCTGTGAGCCAATTTGCAACCCACCTAGTGATATAGGGGTTGATGCCTAGTTTGGTGAGTCTTGGCAATAATTCCTGAGTGGGGAATGGTATCAAAGGCCTTGGACAGATCGAGGTAGGCTGTATGAACTGCCTTGCCCTCATCCACAACTCTGGTGACTGACTCAAAGAAGTCAACCAGGTTGAGCAGGCGTGATCTACCCTTCACAAAACCAAACTGTGTGGGATCCAGAGTTTGGAGATTCCCTATATCCTTGTTAATTAAGTCGATGATGATGATGATGGGCTCCATAGCCTTGCATATCAGACTTGTTAGGCTAATGGGGCGATAATTCCCAGGGTCTGTAGTCGCTCCCCCTTTATGGAGAGGGATGACTGTAGCAGTGCGCCATTCTGTAGAGACAAAGCCTGAGGTGAGGCTGTGACTGAACAGGGCACACAGGTGTGGTGCCAGTTCACTTTGTAGTTCATGTAGAACATGGCCATGGATATTGTCTAGTCCCATGGAAGCTGTATTCTTGGCCTTGGACAATGCAGCTTTAACCTCTGCTACAGTAATGCTGGGTGTCTGGCATTCTTCCGGTATTGTCATTTGTCCTTTAGTGGGGAGAGAGGGGTAAATTTGGCACTGAATCTCTCTGCCAGTATATTGGCAATATCTGTTGGCTCGGTATAGGAGGTACCATTGTGCAGTAACTCAGAGCAAATCTGGGTATTGCCGTGGACATTCTTGATATAACTGTAGAAGGCTTTGTGGTTGATGTTCTTTGTGTTTCACTGTTGCAGTCATTACATTTGGGTTATCTGCTTGTAGGTAGCCCTCAGCCAGTCTGTTTGTCAAAGTATTGGGTCCTGCATCAGTTGCTGTCTCTTCTTCCGTGACGTCAGGTGTATAAAGCATGCAGCCGACACCATTACCCCAGTCTTTCTTGCCGTGCGGTGCCCGAAGCAGAAGCAGTTTGCAAGTGCCGGTCGGCCCACTCCTGAAAATTTTAGTTTTCGAGTTTCAGAACCAAAGTCTTCTAAAAAGCTAAGTACCCCATTGGGGATCCCTGTTCTTGCTCTAAACCGATGTCATTAAAAGTTAACAATTGTATTTCTTGTGGAAAGCAAATATCTCATAAAGATAGGCCCAGACCACAATGTACCTCGCTGTCAGTTTTGTGCCTTATTCAATCCTCCTACTATTCATCGTTGGTTCATTTTCGCATCTAACTTTTTCAGTACTCTGTTCAGTTATCTAGAAATGGCTTTGGTAAGCCATCCGACTACCGACATTCCAAAAAAACGTAAAGATAAAGACAGAGACAGACCACATTGGTCCAAAGCTGCCGACGACACTTCCGTTAAGCTAGTTGCCAGTTCACCGGTACTCAGTGAGGCGCTTTCACAGCCTCTGATACCCACTACTTCAAATTCGCAGGCCTCTACTGTGTCCCATTCGGAGTCCAGTATGCTGTGAGATGCTTCTTCTTCTATGGAACCTGCGGATGTCTCCACCTTGCATGGGTCCAGAGCCGCGGTGCAGACACTGGCTTCTGAGGGTGTATTCAGGCCTACTGACTTGCATATCAAACAGTGTAAATATCAGAAGACCGTTGCACCACAGATATTAGTGTTTCATCTAAATTTTCAAGCTTACTAAACCAAAATGACGAAAAAGCAGCTTCAAAGCAACAGCTTCAATAACAGGCTTTTGCAATATTAAATCCACAATATATACCTGCCCCCAAGCAACAACAGCAGTACCTTAGAAGAAATCCTTAGCTGGCTGGCCATACACTTTCCACAAGAAACAATAGTCCTTAGGGGATGTCAATATAGACTGGAATACCTGCTCTTCAGCTGACCCTTCCACCCTCTTAAATCTTCATGGTTTTTCACAAACCATTCTTTCCCCCACCAGAAAAAATAAACCTAGCAACAAAGAAAGTATTTTAGACTGGATCCTGATAAATAGCCACCACCAAACATGTACAGTAGGTACGCTGCCTGAGGCTATAAGTGACCATGCCCTTACTTACTTAATTAGACATAAAACTGATACCCCTAATTTAACTAAATACAAAATAGTTAGAACAAACAAAAATTTTAACCCAGATAGATTTGAAGTGAACTTAGTTCCTGCAATTGGTCTCCTCTTAAACACCTCCCACTGGATGATGCCGTGACTTATTTTAATTTTAAATTCTTATCTATTCTTGACTCACATGCTCCCACGAGGTACAGACTTTCCTCAAAAGCTGCCCCTTGGCTAACAAAGGACACAATGCAAAAGATTAGTCTGAAAAATAAACTCTGGTCCAAATACCGCAGTACTAAAGATCCCACTGACCAACTCAACTTTAGACAAATAAGAAACATTACAAAAAAATAAAAAGAAACTACTACTGCCATTTGCAACAGGCTAATCTACATAACCCACAAAAGTCCTGGGCAGGAATAAACAGTCTCATGAAGCCTGGCCACTCGGACACTCCAAGCCCAGCAGGCACCTCCCAAGATAACACCAAACAGACTGCCAATGCCTTCAATGTCTTCTTTACTGAAACTGTCCAGTCTCTCCAATCAACTCTCCCCTGATATCTCCTGTATTTCCACCTACTCTAACACTTCTATTCCCACATTTCAACTACAACCTGTTCCCTCTTCACTCATTTTTTCTCTGCTACATAAACTTAAGCCATCCTCTCCATCTGCTGACCTTCTACCTGCTCTGTATCTAAAAGTTGCTAATGCATTAACCTATACCATCCTGATTAACAGAACCATTGAAGAAGGCTACATTCCATCACTCTGGAAAATATCTCATTATTTCACTTCATAAAGGTGGAAAGTCAACTTAACTCTCTAACTACCGACCCATAGCCTTCCTCTCTCCTCTTGCTAAAGTCATGGAAAAATGTGTCCAGAAGCAACTTCTGAATTCAACATGGCTTTAGATCCTACCACAGCACTGCCCTCCTCTCCTTCACAGACTGCATCAATAAAAATAGGAACAATAATTTATTGATCTATCCAAAGCCTTTGATATGGTCAATCATGAAATACTGTTACACTTACTTAAATCAGTTGGACTAGACACTTAAATCAATTGGACTAGACACAAGTTCAATTAAGTGGTTCCACTCTTGGACAACAGGCTGTGCGGTGGTATAATAATTTATCCAACCACCTCCCCATTACTCTAGGAGTCCCCCAAGGCTCAATTCTTGGCCCTCTCTTCTTTTCAGTTTTCATTAATGATCTTCATACTCATATTTCTCCTGCCACCTGTATACAATATGCAGATGATTCTACTTTAATCTGTTCATCCTCATCCCCCTCTGTACTGCACTCTCTCACCCAAAAGACTTTCGAAACCGTAGAGATGTGGTTCCTCAAACGATGCTTAATTTTGAACCCCCCCCAAAAAAAACAAATTATTACTTTTTTCACCAACCCGAAAATCCTCTCCACTGAACTTCTGTGTCACATCAAATAATGGCACCAGCATATCACCCGATCCAACTACCAAACTCCTCGGAGTTGAGAGACAACTGTCTGACCTTTGACACGCACATCAACAATACTATAAAATTATTTAACAGAAAACTAGTCTCCCTCTATAGAATTAAACCATTCCTTACTCCACTTGCCAGAACTTCCATTGCTCAGTCCCATCTTATTTCCACCCTCCTGTATGCCTCCCCTATCTGTACTTCAGTGTCCAAAACTAACCTCAGCAAATTGTTTGTTGCCTACAACAATATTGCCAGATTTGCCACTAACTCTACTTTTAGAACACATCACTGCCAAAACAAGGCAACTACGATGGCTCGAACTACAAAACCTAATTCTATTTCACCAGCTCTCCTTAGCCCACAAAATCCTTTACAAACCCACAAACACTTCCATTCTCACTTCACTTCTCACTCCTTACTGCAATCTTAAAAGCCTTCATTCCTCCGACAAACTACTTGTATCCATTAGTAAACCCAATAACACAGCCGGCAAATCCTTGTTCTCCAACACAGTAGGAAAACCTTGGAACACTCTTCCTCAGAATCTCACAGCAATCTCCTCTCTTCCCTGCTTTAAATCCCAACTCAAAACTCACCTCCAAACCCACTGGCTCTGCCCCTGTAGCAACCCTGACTAGCTTACCTTGGGTATCTAAGTAGTCCCAACTTTTTAGCTTTAAGAAACTCTTAACAAAACAACGTATTTCTCATCTTCTGTTTTTGTAGTTAATATCTAATGTGTTTTGATGTATACACTATATATATATATATATATATATATATATATATATGCTTAATTTGTACCTGTTCTTACTAATGTTTGCATGTGGAGCTTTTCTCCCCAGGCCTCTGCTGAAAATGGACATATATCCAATTGGACTAGCCCGGTCAACAAATGTAAAATAAAATAAATATAAAACATAAAGCTTTGCTGTTGTAAAAATCAAATGGTGTTATAATTCCACAGCTTTAAAACCTATAGAACTCATAAAAACAGAAAAAACGAACATAAAAGTGAAGAACCCTTCTGATGTAAACGGACAAGCGCTTTCAGCTTTTTCAAGCCTTCTTCAGATCCAAATAGGTAAGCAGGGTTCAGTGTTTAAAAGCTGGTATCATCCAATGAAACAACCTACAATGAGTGACGAATATTAGCCAATCAAGTTAGTCCACTGGTACACACCTCCATCACTTTCCGACGAACATGAAATTAAAACTCTTTATTTAAAACTTTGTTTAAAATATAACATGACAGTTTGACATTTCTTTACAGATTCAAACATATTTTCAGAAGGGATAATGGTAAAATCTTTTCAATAGGTTCTAGTTAAAACGAGCTCTACACAGAAGCCAAGATTTGAGAGGAAAAAGTGAATAGAAATGGCCATTTTGTGCGCTCCTTTTTATTTAATTTGTGACAATTTCTTTAGGGCCTAAATCAACATACCTAAGGTTTCTGGCATGGATAGCAAATCATGAGTGAGCATAACTCATTGCTCATCTATTTTTAAGAAAGGGTTTTAAGGGAACACAGCCATTAAGGCCAGGGGGGCTATCGGCCCTCAGCCGCATTATCCATTTAGCTTCCTCTCTCTCAGTCAAGATTGGTCAGGTCTCTTCCGCTGGAAGTAGAATATATCTTGGAAATGACCATGGAAACTATGTCCTTCATGCTCACGTATATGAAGGAAAAGAGAATTTGTTTCCTTTCTGTTACGTATATCAGAATGATGTGTGGTAATTCTTTCCTTTAGCTTCATATTAGTTTTTCCAACATAAAATGCTATGCAGGAAGTGCAGGTAGCTATGTAAACAATATTGCTGGTTAGGCAATTGGCTAATCCATGAAAAACAAATGTCTGTTTGGTAACTGGATGTTTAAATGTGTTACTACAATTGATTACATTGCAAACCTTGCAGAAGCCACATTTCTTTGTTCCTGATGAATTGTTATGTACGTATTTAGTGCATGTCCCGTCATTTGAACATAAAATCCTTTTAAGATTTTTTATTTTTAAAAAGGAAACTTGGGTTATCTCCAACAATCTCTCAACTTTTTGTCCGAAGTTAGAATCGGCCAAAACTTTTTGATCACCTGGCATACATTATCATGGTCCATAGTGTAAGTCAAGTTTACCCTTAAGTTAGATGTTCTTTTAGATATAGCTAGGGATGGTATACCTTCTCTTTCTCTAACCTTAGAGGAATAGAAAGGTTTGCCTTTTCCTTTGCTATTCTGGTCTTAATTCTAAACTTCTCTTTCCATAGTCTTGTTGGCTGAAATTATTAATAAGCCTCTCTTCTTCCTGGAGAAAGGTTTCCTCTTCTGTACATAGTTTTGAAATCCTTACAATTTGATTTTCAACAATGTTAGAGAAAATATGTCTGGGATGCATACTAGAAAAGTGGAGCATGTGATTTCGCCACATCTTTCCTATAGATGCAAGTGTCTATTCCCTTTTCCGGATCAAGAAACAGTCTCACGTCCAGAAAATCAATAATATCTCCAGATGTTTTTACATCAAACTTCAGGAAAGTAGTTGTCTGTGACAGGAAGTTAACAAAGCATTTTAAATCTTCTTCTTTACACTTCCATACAATAAAGGTGTCCTCCACAAACCGATTGTATAGAATTATATGGTCATTCCAAATGTTAACATCCTTGGACCAACCTCTCTCCCAGTTGGCTAAGACCAAGTTTGCATAACTATTGGCACAGGGCATGCCCATGGCAAC
This sequence comes from Protopterus annectens, assembly GCF_019279795.1. Lineage (NCBI taxonomy): Eukaryota > Metazoa > Chordata > Ceratodontiformes > Protopteridae > Protopterus > Protopterus annectens. The sequence continues at coordinate 1,852,517,671 of NC_056737.1, forward strand.
CCCCCCATCTCTGCCAATAGTAACTGTTGTCATAAGTAAACACATTGTACTCCAACACAATTTCCTCCAACACAATTTCCAAAAGATCACATATCGGGCGTGATTCTGCTTTCTCTTCAGTTAGAAATTCTCTTACTGCTTCAATGCTGTAATTATTTGGTATGCAAGTGAATAAACTGTTCACATCTAAAGTTACCAATAACAGACTCTCAAGATCATCACGACGTTCTAGAGCTATATATAGATGTTGTAGAAACTCAGCTGTATCTTTAATCACAGTAGAGGCCCTAGGTAGCATCTTTTTTAGTTCTTGCTCAATGAACATAAAAATAGATTCTGTCAACCATCCTCTGCCAGCCACAATTGGTCGTAAAGGTGGAAGTTTGAGATCTTTATGAATTTTTGGTAATCCACTGATAGATAGTATGGTGGGGTGCTTAGTGACAAAAAGATCATGTAAATATTCATTAATCTCTCTTTGCAACAGCATGTCATAAAGAACCTGCTGGATCTTGTGTTTCATTATATTTAGTTCATTCTTACTGATCAAGGAATAGGTCTTTCGATAATTCTTTCATCCATTGGACATGCATCATTGCATCCATTACCACTATGGCACCTCCTTTGTCAGCAGGTTTAACCACAATATCATTCCTTTCTTTGAGTGCCTGATTGAAAAACTGTTTCCCTTTTTGAGTCATTCTTGTTCTCATTAACTCCTCTTCACAGGCATGAATAAAAGAATCCACGGCTGGATGGTTAAGGGGAACAAACGTGCTCGGTTTCTTGAGCATAATATTGCTTTTGATGGGACATCTATCATTTTCATCCCCAAAGATATACTTCAAAGTAAGATTCCTTCCAAACATTCTAAGGTCCATTGCAAATTCATCTTGTTCGGATTTAGTTGAAGGAATAAAGCTAAGACCTTTCTGTAATAATTCTATTTGAGAATGAGTGAGCTGAATATTCGAAATGTTAACCACTAAACAATTTATTGTGTCACTTTCCTTTTCTTTCTCTCTCTGCTTACAGATCTCCCTGTTTGAGAGACTTTGTTCATCATTAAAAAAAGGGAGCTGCTCTGTAATAGTAACATGTTGTACTCCTCTCTTAGGTATTGTTCCTAGTGGATAGTTATTGATACCAGTACTATTAGAAGGACTGGTATTATTGACATTAATAGTTGCATCTAAGTCATGTTCTTGTTCGATAACACTAGCATTTTCATTGGTGACAATACTCCCATTCGGGACTGTTCTGATAATAGGCTCTTGTTTATCCATATGATGGACTTGTGCACTAACCAAAAGATCTCGGGAGCTATGGTTATTATTACTAGTGTTAGAGTAGTACCTCTCTGCTTAGGATTTCTGTCTTCTTTCCGTAGATGCTCACTGAAGTTTCTGACTTTAGGCCATTCAAATAAATAGCCTTTCTATATATCATTAAAGTCTTGCGTTAATTTCTGACTCTTAATGCCTTTTAACTTAATTTCATATGCTTTTAGCTTATCTTGTAAATTCTCCAATTTCATGAAGTTATTATCGGACAAATTCATACTTTCAAGATGTTCATCGTGTTACACTGCTGCAGTCATTACACTTGGGGTTATCCTGTGGTCAGGCGGTTCCCCAGTTGGCCTGAGTTCCAAAGTCTTGGTCCGGCATCGGTTGCTGTCGCCTCCTCCCTGACATCAGTGCGACAGGGGTATATAAGATGCAGCTGACAACATTTTCTTCAGTCTTTCTTGCCGTGCGGTGCCCGAAGCAAAAGCAGTTCGCAAGTGCTGGTCCGCCGACTCCTGAGATTTTCATTCCGAATCCAGAACCGAAGTCTTCTACAAAGCTAAGTACTCTGTTGGGGAAACTTTTTCTTGCCTCAGACCGATGTCAGTAAAAGTTAATAACTGTATTTCTTGTGGGAAGCAAATACCTCATAAGGATTTCCATTCCTATTGTATCCCATGCCTGGGCCCAGACCACGACGTTACTGGTTGTCGGTTTTCTGCTAGGTTTAACAAACGCACTATTAAACGTCAGTTTGATTTTCCCCGACATTATTTTGGCAGAAAATTCAATTACACCATGCCGTCGGAACTTCCGATGACCGGAATACATAAAAAGCGCAAAGGCAAGGACAGGCATTCGAGGCCCAAAACTGACGACAAGGCCTCTTCTAGGCCGGTCGCCGGTTCTCTGGTTTTCAGCGAGGTGCCTTCGCAGCCCCTGACTACCGCTTCTGCAGAACCACAGGCTGCCTCCGACTCCCACGTGGAGCTGGCTGGGCCTTCGGACGCACAAGTTTTTCAATCTACCAAAACTAACCCTTCAGAGGGAACCGAAGTAGCTGAGCATTCCACAGCTTCAGAGGGTGTTTTCAGACCTACTCAGTTAAGCATTAAACCCTCTGCTAAGTCTAAGCCTCCCTTAAAAACAAAGAAACAAATACAGCATTCTCCAGGACAGGCCTCCATGCCTAAAAAACAAATGCTCAAAATGGCCGAAGACCTTATCACCCTGATCAGGGGGTCCCACCCCCCCTCCTGATAAAAGGCCCAGACAGGATGCAGACTATGACTCATGCGACCAGGTGTCCATTTCTTCAGATTCATCCTCAGACCTAGGATATTCTTTACCGCCTTATGAGGATTTTGATGCTGAGGAATCAATTCCATCAGCCTCTCCGCCTGAAGATTACTCCTTTGGGGAAACTTTACATACCATGAGGGAGCATTTCCATTGGGAAGGCCAGGATTACTCAGAATCCAAGAAAAGGCTCAGAGACTTCCTTCTATTACCTCAACACAGACCCCTTGCTATTCCACCAGTGTTAGATATTGTGGATGATGTGTATACTGAATCCAGCTTAAATCCTGACTCCTTACCCTCCAGCCCCTGTTAAACCTGACAGATATTAGAGTCCCTGACTCACACAAATTTCTGTATAAAAGCCATGTTGCTGACCCTGAAACTATTTCTCAGGGACCCAAAGGGATTAAGGCCTCATCAGTAAAAAACCCAGTTCCCTCTGACAGAGATTCCAGAGCATTAGACAGATGGGGAAAGAAAGTATATACGTCTGCAACTCTAGCAATGAGACCCTTAAATTGCCAGTTTCACATGCAAAAATATCAGCAATTTTTGATGTCTCAGTTGAAACAAAACATGCTTCCAGATTCAGATCCTCCTAATTTTAAAGAAATGCACGATTTATTGCATGCAGCTCAACAAGTGGGAAAACATACTTTGCAATGTGGTTTTGATTCTTTAGAGGCCTCCTGTAGAGCAGCAGTTACAGGCTCTTGTCATTAGAAGGCATGCTTGGTTAAAAGAACATACGTTACCAGATCATGTTAAAGCAAAATTATTGGATGCACCTTTGCAGCGGGATGTGTTATTTGGAGTTAAAGCAGAAGGGGTATTAAAGAAAATGGAGGATAAGGCAAAATCTATGCAAATGGTGAAGGATTACTTACAGGTTCAGCCTCCTCGATTTAGCAGAAATTGGCCAACAAAGAACTGTTCCTTTCCAGTTACAGACAGACCTCAAAGGGGAAGATACAGACGTCCAAGAGGTAGAGGTCAAACACAAGGTCCTTACAGGCCTCGACAATGGGGTGCACCAAGCCAGAAGGAAGGGGAAGACAGGCCCCAACCATATAAAAAGCAGCCTCAATGACTTCCCACTACAGCTGCCAAACGGCTCTCTTGGCAGCCCCCTTAGGAGGAAAAATGGCACTTTTCTATCACAATTGGCATTGGATCACCAAAGACAAATGTGTTCTCAACATTGTATCTCGATCACCAAAGACAAATGTGTTCTCAACATTGTATCTCAAGGTTATAGGTTCCACTTTCACACTCTGCCAAGGTTAAAAGGAATACCAAATCTGCCACCAAATCAATGGGCAGAGGCTCAAAAACAAATTACAACACTCCTGGACATGAGAGCTATTCAAAAGGTACCACCACAGGAGCAAGGACAAGGATTTTACTCGAGACTCTTTCTGGTTCCCAGAAAGGACAAAGCCTGGAGGCCCATTCTGGATCTTTCTTCTCTAAACACTTACCTGGATGTTACGAAATTCAAAATGTTCACTATACAGCAGCTTCTTCCCATGCTGGGCAACAAAGCTTGGCTCGTGACCTTGGACCTCAAGGAGGCATACCTGCATGTCCCTATCGGACAAAACTGCAGAAGATGCCTCAGATTCATAGCTGGTTCAATGCACTATCAATTTTCTGCACTGCCCTTTGGCTTATCTACTGCGCCCAGGGTGTTCACAAAGTGCCTGGCACCAGTAATTGCATTTTGCGGACAGAAAGGAATTCAAATATATCCGTACCTGGACGACTGCCTGATTCAAGCAGAGAGCAAGGACATTCTTCTAAATCATCTGGCGTTCGTAAAAAAGTTGTTAAGTTGCCTGAGGTACACAGTAAACGAAAAGAGATCAAAACTAGTGCCCTCACAAGAGATAATATTCCTGGGTGCCAGCTTGAACACAACGGCCTAGATGGCTTATCTCACGCCAGACAAGCAAGGATAACTGACTCAATACTTTCAATTGATGGTAACAAAGACCCAACTCCCTGCAAGAAAAATTCTGCAGGCCTTGGGTTACATGGCATCTTGCATACTACTAATTCCATATGCCAGACTACATATGAGGAAACTACAGTGGTACCTAAAGAGTGTATGGTCTCAACACTGTCAAAGTTTGGAAACCGTTATACCACTAATTCCTTGCCTTCAACAGGAGTTTCGATGGTGGGCTCAAGCTTGTCACCTCAACAAGGGACAGCCTTTCACTCAACCCACAGCCAGGCAAACACTGACAACAGCTGCATCGGATTACGCCTGGGGAGCACACATGGCAGGAAAATGTATTCAGGGCGAGTGGCCCACAGAACAAAGGCATCTTCACATCAATCAAAAAGAGATGCTAGCTGTACAAAATACAATTATAGCTTTCAAGGACCTGCTGCATCCAGGACAACTATTATTAAAGACAGACAACACCACAGTTATGTGGTACATAAACAAGCAAGGGGGCACACACTCCTACCCCCTCTGCAGACAAGCCATGACTTTGTGGAACACAGCTCTAGACTGCCAAGTTCATCTGCAAGCACAATTCCTGCCAGGAGAGAAAAACACACTGGCAGACGACAAGCAGAAACAGCATGGATCCCCACGAATGGGAATTGAATCCACAGATATTCAGAAATGGTGGAGCCCGGACATAGATCTGTTTGCATCCCCAATGAATTGCCAGCTACAGAAATTCTGCACAAGGAATTACCATCCACAAGCATGGAAAGTGGATGCCCTCTCATTCAGCTGGAAAAACCTACAAGTATATGCTTTCCCTCCTCTACCTCTCCTTGCAAAGGTGCTCATAAAAGCCAGGCAAGAAGAGCCAAAGATGATCCTGATTGCACCAGACTGGCCACACCAGCACTGGTACCCAATCTTAAAGAACTTAGCACAAGAACCACCCTGGATTTTGCCTCAAATCCCACATCTGCTGACTCGGCACAACAGTCAGATACTTTACAGCCAGCTAAAGACCTTAAACCTAGCTGCATGGAAAATTCCTTAGTCAAGCAAGCAATGCCTCTCTCCAAAGCTGTTATGGATGTCATTCTGGAGGCCAGAAGGCCTAGTACCAGGAAAGCCTATTCGGATAAATGGAAGAGATTCTGTGCCTGGAACCAGGCTCACAGCCTTGACCCCAAACATTCCTCCGATACTACAATATTTAACTGAGATGCTGGACAAGGGCCTCTCCTTTTCATCCATCAAGTTCCACGCCTCTGCCATTTCTGCTCCTTACAACACGGATCCACCAATTTTCTCTAATCCTTTGCTAAAACAGTACCTCAGAGGGGCTAAAAAGATAAGACCACCCCATAGAGCACCTACTCCAACTTGGGACCTCAACTTTGTTTTGGAAAAATTAACTTTACCTCCTTTTGAGCCAACTAACACAGCAGAATTAAAATATATCTCTTGGAAAACTGCTCTGTTACTGGCAATAACATCAGCACGAAGAGTTTCAGAATTACAGGCACTAATGGCAGTGGAACCTTTCCTCATTTTCCACCAGGACAGGGTGTCTTTAAGAACTAATCCTACGTTTATGCCAAAGGTGGTATCAAGTGTGGCTCTAAACCAAACTATTCACTTGCCAACTTTTTATCCAAAACCACAGAATAAAGAGGAGAGACTACTGCATTCTTTGGACATTCACAGGCAGTTATGCTTCTACTTGGACAAAACCAAAGCTTTCAGAAAATCTGAGCAATTATTGGTAGCATATGCTGTAGGGGCACAGGGAAAAGCCATTTCAAAACAGACTGTTTCAAAATGGATAGGGCATTGTATACGTTTCTGCTATACACACCATGGGAAAACCTGTACCTGGCAGCATTAGGTCTCACTCCACCAGGGCAATAGCCACTTCAACTGCCTACCTCAGAGGAGTACCTACCAAGGATATTTTGGAAGCAGCAACATGGAGTTCTGTGCATACCTTCACCAAGCATAACCATTTGCCTTTATACTCCAAATCCAGAGCTGGCTTCGCCACTGCTGTGCTGCAGGGCCTTATAGCCACCCCTAATGCCTTGTAGAACCAGCCACCCTACCTCAGCTTTGAGATTCCACCCAAGTGTAATGACTGCAGCAGTGTAACACGATGAACATAGTACAGTTTTGTAACTACCATAAATGTAGATGTTAGATGTAAACACTGCTGCAGTCCAGGTTACCCTCCCTCCTTCCCCTCTTACTTGTTGGTACGTACCTATGTCGTCTACCCTTCACTACCTATGGGGGGTATTTGCTGGTAACTGAAAGTTGTTGTTTGCTTTTCTTATGTGTACTTTACTAGCAATTTGAATTGCTTACCTATTTGGGGGCACCTGACATCTGGGGCAAGAAAAACTGAAGAAAATGGCGTCAGCTGCATCTTGTATATCCCTGTCGCACTGACGTCAGGGAGGAGGTGACAGCAACTGACGCCAGACCAAGACTTTGCCACTCAGGCCGACTGGGGAAACCGCCTGACGGCAGGATAACCCCAAGTGTAATGACTGCAGCAGTGTTTACACTCGAACATCTACATTTATGGTAGGTACAAAACTGTACTTTCCTTTTGTTTCTCCTCTATCAAAGTGCTAATTTCTTCTTCTTGAGAAGTCTACCAGCAGTTTCATATAACTGAAACTTGTCTGTATATTAATTGCTTGCCATTTGGCCAAAAGCTCAGGGTAGGTGTTCCCATAGCTGGGCATACACCTAACCCTGAGACCTCTCGGAATAACCTGATGTAGGCAGGCTCCCATGTGGAAGCGTTGCCATTGTAATCCCTTTAGCTTAAAGGCCGCATTTTCGACTGTTTTAAAAATAGACTCAAAATTTAGATCAACCTTTTCAGTTTCCATAACTGCAAACTCAGTTGTTGCAAGATTCAACTGAATCAATGGATTAGTTGTGCCAGACACAAAGCCTGTCACTAACTTCTTTCTCTCCATGTCCATTAAATCTAGGGACATTGTGTAAAAAAGTGGTGATTCTTTTTACAACCTGTTATTACAAACTGTGTGTGGAATACACAACAAAGAAAAATCAAGTCCAAGGAAAGAAGTGAATTCCGCTAAAGAATGCTCAGCAGAACAAAAAATAGTGTAAATATTGAAAGAGCGTTGCACCACAGATACTAGTGTTTCGTCTAAATTTTCAAGCTTACTAAACAAGCAAAATGATGAAAAAGCAGCTTCAATAACAGGCTTTTGCCATATTAAATCCACAATATATAAAACATAAAGCTTTGCTGTTGTAAAAATCAAATGGTGTTATAATTCCACAGCTTTAAAACATGTAGAACTCATAAAAACAGAAAAAACGAACATAAAAGTGAAGAACCCTTCTGATGTAAACAACGGACAAGCGCTTTCAGCTTTTTCAAGCCTTCTTCAGATCCAAATAGGTAAGCAGGGTTCAGTGTTTAAAAGCTGGTATCATCCAATGAAACAACCTACAATGAGTGACTAAAGTTAGTCCACTGGTACACACCTCCATCACTTTCAGACAAACATGAAATTAAAACTCTTTTGTTTAAAATATAACGTGATAGTTTGACATTTGTTTAAACAGACTCAAATAAATCTTGGCTTCTATGTAGAGCTCGTTTTAACTAGAACCTACTGAAAAGATTTTACCATTATCCCTTCTGAAAATATGTTTCTAGTCCGTTTAAAAGAACGTCAAACTGTCATGTTATATTTTAAACAAAGAGTTTTAAATAGAGTTTTAATTTCATGTTCGTCAGAAAGTGATGGAGGTGTGTACCAGTGGACTAACTTGATTGGCTAATATTCGTCACTCATTGTAGGTTGTTTCATTGGATGATACCAGCTTTTAAACACTGAACCCTACTTACCTATTTGGATCTGAAAACTGAAAGCGCTTGTCCGTTGTTTACATCAGAAGGGTTCTTCACTTTTATGTTCATTTTTTTCTGTTTTTATGAGTTCTACATGTTTTAAAGCTGTGGAATTATAATGCCATTTGATTTTTACAACCACAAAGCTTTATGTTTTATATATTGTGGATTTAATATGACAAAAGCCTGTTATTGAAGCTGTTGCTTTGAAGCTGCTTTTTTGTCATTTTGGTTGTTTAGTAATCTTGAAAATTTAAACGAAACACTAATATCTGTGGTGCAACGCTCTTCCAATATTTACACTGTTCTGCTGAGCATTCTTTAGTGGAATTCACTTCTTTCCTTGGACTTGCATATCAAACAGACACCATCTTCTTCAAGGCCTAAGACTCCATCCACGCCTAGAAAAACGACATCCAAACCGCATGGTCAGGCCCATATGCCTAAAAAACAAATGATAAGAATGGCTGAAGACCTTAGTACTCTAATTAGGGGAAGCCACCCTTCTCCCTCTAAGAGACCCAGAACCGATTTTCCTTCTGATTCTTCTGATCAGAAATGTTAGCTGTACAGAATGCTGTGATAGCCTTCAAGGACCACATCCTTCCACGACAATTACTGGTAAAAATAGACAACACCACTGTTATGTGGTACATAAACAAGCAGGGAGGAACCCACTCATACCCCCTCTGCAGACTAGCCATGGCTCTGTGGAACACAGCCTTGAGCTACCAAGTGCACCTACAGGCTCAATTCCTGCCAGGCAAGCTAAATTCACTGGCAGATGACCTAAGCAGAAATCTCATGGACCCACACGAGTGGAAACTGGAACCAAAGATATTCAACAGTTGAGAAACAAATGGGGGGGAGTCCAAAGATGGACCTTTTTGCCTCCTCTCAGAACTACCAATTGGACAAATTCTACACAAGGACTCCCCACAGACAAGCTTGGAAAGTGGATGCCCTGTCCTTCACCTGGGAAAACTTCTCAGTTTATGCCTTTCCCACTCTGCCTCTCCTTTCCAAAAGTTCTACTTAAGATCAAACAGGACAAACCAAGGACAATACTCATTGCACCAGACTGACCATGCCAACACTGGTACCCCCTCTTGCACAGTGTGCCCCTGCTAGAACCATGGCACCTGCCTCTGACCCTGTCCCTGGTGTCCCAGCAGGAGGGCCAGATTCTGCACCCCCAGCTTCAAACCCTGAACCTTGCAGCCTGGCTAATTACCTGAGCTCTCCATTACCATCCCTCAGTAAGCAAGTGCTGGAGGTCATTTTGGAGTCAAGGAGGCCTAGTACTAGAAAATCTTATGCTGAAAAGTGGAAAAGATTCTGTTCCTGGAGCCAAACTCAGGGGATGGGCACAACAGTGCCCAGTTTACCTCATATTCTTCAATAGTTAACAGAGATGCTTCGCAAGGGGCCTTTCCTTCTCTTCTATTAAAATTCATGCCTCTGCCATTTCAGCACATATAATATGGAGCCATCCCTCTTCTCTCACCCACTGCTGAAGCAATTCCTCAGAGGGGCCAAAAATTTAAGACCACCCAGGAGAGCCCCTATTCCAGCCTGGGACCTTAACTTTTTGTATTGGAAAATCTTACTCTACCTCCCTTTGAGCCAGCTGCAACTGCAGAGTTGAAATTCCTTTCTTGGAAAACAGCCCTCCTTCTAGCCATCACTTCAGGAAGAAGAGTGTCTGAATTACAGGCCCTCATGGCAGAGGAGGCCTTCATCTTCCATGCAGACAGGGTGTCCCTCAGGACCAATCCTTCCTTTATGCCCAAGGTGGTATCCAGTGTGGCCCTTAATCAGTCCATTCATTTGCCAACCTTCTTTTCTAATCCACAAAACAAAGGAGAATGAATACTGCACTCCTTAGATGTGCACAGACAACTTAGATTTTACTTGGACAGGACTAAGCCTCTCAGAAAAACTGAACAGCTGCTAGTTGGCTTTGCTGCAGAGGCAGAGGGGAAGCCATTTCAAAGCAAACCATTTCTAAATAGATAGACCATTGCATTCATGTCTGCTATAAGCACCATGGAAAACCTGCTCCACAGGGGATAAAATCACATTCCACCAGGACTGCATCTACTTCAACAGCCTTTCTCAGAGGTGTTCCTACCAGGGACATCCTAGAAGCTGCTACCTGGAGTTCTGTTCATACCTTCACCAAGCATTACCACTTGCCTATTTTCTCTAAATCCAGAGCTGGTTTTGCTACTGCAGTCTTGCAGGGCCTAATAGCTGCCTCCTCCCTCCCTTAGCTTTGGGAATCTACCCAAATGTAATGACTGCAACAGTGAAACACTAAGAGCATAGTACAGTTGTGTACACTTACCATAAATGTAGATGTTCGAGTGTATTCACTATTGCAGTCCTGGTTACCCTCCCTCCAGCCCCCTGACTTCTATTTGCTATACCTCTCTTCTTGTTTACTGTATTTAAGCTTTCTGGTGTATTTGCTTATAATTGGAGGTGTAATCTTGTATATAATTGCTTCCCAGTATGGGGGCACCTGACATCTGGGGCAAGAAAAAACTGATGTAATGGTGTCAGCTGCATGATTTATACCCCTGACTACCTGACGTCATTGAAGAAGAGACAGCAACAAACGCAGGACCCAAGACTTTGATAATCAGGCCAGCTGAGGGCTAACTGCAAGCAGATAACCCAAATGTAATGACTGCAACAGTGAATACACTCTAACATCTACATTTATGGTAAGTGTACACAAATGTACTTTTTTAGTGTCTGCCACAATTCTGCCCTCATAGCTAGCTTTAAAGGTTTTGATGAGGGATCTCAACTTTTTGTTGAGGCCATAGATGTCTGTTTGAGAGCATTATCTGCTAAGACAGATGTATCATAGTCTGTGCCCGTTCATGCCGTAGATGCCTGTTTGAGAGCTTTAGCTGCTGTTGAGACTGAGATATTGTAGTCTGTGCCAACTCATGCTGTAGATGCCTGTTTGAGAGCATTATCTGCTGTTGTGGCTGAGCTATCGTGTCTGGCTCAAGATGTGCCTCTTCCTTGAGGAGAAAGAATTTAAGCTTGTTAATTCTCACCTATAAAAATCATCCCTCTTGTGGGAACACATGAAGTTCCTAAAATAATTGCATGAAAAGGACATGGCCTAGGTGAAGGGCACAGTTTTTATCCCCTACCTAGCTATTCTATAGAAGTTAAACAAACCAAAAAAACAAACCCAAAACTCTGTTAGCAGTACAGCAGTCCTCCAAGTAATAGGGAGGGAAGAGGAAACCTCTGTTTTTGGGTTCGAGAAAAACATTCAACATCTCTTAGCAGTAGAATTCACAAGCCTGCGAATTCCCAACCAGTGGGTGGACACCTTGGTAATGATCAATCACTTGTTTCCCTCCCAACACCACCCCCCCATAGGAGGAGACTTAACCAATTTCTTAATAGATTGGTTCAAGTTAACAGTTTCTCTCCTGTGTGAGAGACCTCGTATCCATGAGTTACTTAATAGCATTTCTTATTTGGCTGTACCGAAATCCATCCCTGCCCCCTAGGTCTGTTGTTCCCCATTCATAGGTTCATAGGTAGGTACTAGGCTGTCGGACCAAGGGCCTACGTAAGCCTAGCCAACAAGGTTCCCTGGCTTACGCCACCCAAGAAAGTTATTTTCCTGTGCTACTGTCGAGCAGAGACACAGAAGTGATCCCTGGGGTGTATTTCCTATTTCCCATCCACTCATCAAGATTTTTCTTGAAGAGTGCTAATGAAGAACTTTGCTTAACATAGATGGGTAGCCTGTTCCAGAGTATGGGAAGTCCCTGGGACAGGAATCTTTCCCTCCAGCATGTCCTGTTTATTGTGGTGACAAGGTTTAGGTCCCTAGAGCATGTAGCTCGGAGGGTTTGGGATTTCTTTAGGTGTAGCATGTCCAACAGCACTGGGTTTGACATAGCTTGATATGTTAGGCAGAGATCACCTCGGAGGAGACTATATGCTACGGAGTAAAGCTGGAGTTTTTTTGAGGCAGTCAGTGTAGGGCATTTTGTTTGAAGCCAGTAATCCACTTTGTGAGGTACTTCTCTGGCCTTTCCAGCTCCTGCAGATGTCTTGTGAGGTACATTCCAAAAGGGGTGTTGTACTCTATAATGGGTCTGAGTGTCAAGTAGAGGAGAACAATGACCTCTTTTTTTCCTGGATGAGAACCGTTTTATGATGAGGTGTGCCATGTAGAAGGACTTCCTGATTATTGTGGCGATGTGACTATCAAAGGAGAGACTACTGTCCACCTAGGTCCCAAGGTCTCTTATCACGCATTCGGTGTTAAGTAGATTGCTGCCTATGTGGTAGTTCATGGGTATAGAGTTTTTACCAAAGGGAATGACACTGCACTTTTTGGCATTGAGCTTGAGGCCATGGCTCTGACACGGCATCTGTCTTAGTGAGGCCCTCCTGTAGGATGTCCACATCATTTGGGGACTTGACTATGGCTCCTAGTTTGCAGTCATCTGCGAACTTCGTTAGCCAGAGGCCTTCTGTGTTAGCCTGTACTTCAGAGAAGTAGATACCAAACAGGAGAGGTCCCAGAACAGAACCCTGTAGTACTCCACTTTTCACTGCTTTGAGGTCAGATTTGGAGTCTGCAACTTTTACAGTGTGGGTTCTGTCAGTGAGCCAGTTGGCAACCCATCTTGTGACGTAGGAATTTATACCTTGATCATCTAGGAGGCTCAAATCCGAGTGGTGAAATGGGTGTACCAGATTCTTCCCGGCAGTTAAAAAAGTGACCTCTAGAGAAAGATGTCCTACTCATTTACTAGATGGTCACTCTGGACATGTAGAGCATAGTTTATACTCTTACTGAAAAGACAGCAAAGGTTTCTCAGGTTCAGAGTAGATCAGAAATAAGATTAGTTCTTGCCACATGGCATTTCCTGTGCCCTTGGGAATTTCACCAAATGCTTGACACAGTTATTTGCCCATCTCTGGGTCTGTGGAATCCACATCCTTCATTACCTCAACAGTTGCCTGATATAGGCTCCCAACTTTAGGGCTTTGCAATTCAGCTTCTTGTGTACTTTAGCCCCGTTCTAGTACTTGAGTTTTTGTAAAGAAGGAGAAGCCAAATTGTTCCCCTTTATGGAGGCAATTTTGCAGTGGTGATTCTAGGTATCAACCCAAGTGATTTACCTTTCAGAAGGCAGGGTCATCAGTGTGCTGGAGGTGCTTGGAGGAAGCTAAAGTCCCTTCCCTGTCTGTGTTGGAAAAATTCTGAATGCTCTGAAATTCTTGTTTGCTTCTATTATGGTCTCAGGTGCCGGGTTACACGTTCAAAAGATAGTGATACTTCATTAATTTTTTTTTTGACAGATGGGAAGGAATCTCTGGCAGATCGGATCGCCTGATCTGTCACAGAGAGTGGCTGTGTTGCAAAAGAGTGGTACAGCCTAACCATGCAGCCCTCTATTGCCCATTCTGTCGAGTGTCAACAGTGGTTGCTCAGACATAAGGGCAAGGTACTTCCCTTCAATCAGACATAGCTTCAGGGCTTATAACTCTTCAGTTTCTTGATGACAAGTGAGGAACTCAAAGTAATAAACTTGCCTATTGAAGAGTTAGGGGCAGTATTTAAACCAGGATGCCTTTATATCAGGCTAGATACAGTTTTTCTGTACTGTATGCAGGCTAGCTGTCCTAACATTGGCATCAGTCTCAGAAAGGGAATGCTCTTGCCGGCAACCATCTTAATATAGCCCCATAATGTTTAGGTAGACAATCTGTGTTTTAGCAGATCTAACAATAAATGGAAGTTGGACAAAAGAAGCTTCAGAAGATTTTGGTTGCAACCTGTAGTAAACCTGTTTTTATTCACAACACAAAATGTGGGGACCCCCTTTTAAAGGGATCAAATGCCCTGCCACAGGTCTATCAGCAAGACCTGGTGTAGTTTTTTTTTCCACATATTCTGATCGAGGCAGAAAGAAGAAAAGTTGAACACTTCTTGTTGTGGGCAGAGAGCACTGATTCTTCATCTTAAAGCAGCTAGAAGTGAAATGGTTGTGTCTGCAAGTACATCCACCTGTGGTCTGTCCAGCACCCAGTCCTCTCCATCCCCATTCTTATAGCCTGGAGGATTTGTAGTTCGTGTTTGGGTGGTAGCTGAGGGGAAAGATTCTGGGAGGCTGGATAACTTTCAAGTGAATCTGTCATCTCTAAATGGAATAGGTTCTGTTCCTGGCACACCCAGCAAGGATTGCTCCTACCTCTTGTCCATCTGTTGTACAAGATGTTTCTTGCACATTTTTTCCTTCAGGGTATACTTCTCAGCCATGACAGCATGCAGTAAAGAGGATCAACTTGTTTCTTCCCTGGCAGCAATGCATTGTTTTATGGTGGGTACACTTCACCTTCCAGTCAGGTATTCCCCCTCCCCACATGTTAGGGAAAAGTCATCCTCCCTTTATTTTAATCAATGGGGAAGCAGAATTGACAATTTTGTTCTGAAATCCATCTTTTCTGGTGGTTGTCACTTGTGCTTGAAGGTCCTTGATCTTCAAGACTATGTTTAGTGATTTTTATGTAGTCTTGTAGACTTCCACAAGGACAGGGTAGCCTTCTAAACCGATCCATCCTTCTTGCTTAAGATGTCTCAGCAGTGTCCTTTAACCATGCTTATTCTGCTGACCTGACACAAGAAAGGGGAGAGAATTTACATACCATGGAACTTTCTATATGCTTGAAGTACACAAACACCCATATGTTATCAGTAAAGCATTGAGGAATACGGACAGATTATGTCAATAAAAAAAAAATGGTAATAAGTATGTATAGCTATTTACATTACTTCCTGACATAAGGATGTGCAGGTGCTACCAGGGCACAACAAGACCTGTTTCACTCGGGCAGTTTCTCCTGCAGTAGCATTTTTCAAAAACTGGTTCTATGTAGAATATTTGTAAAGGACATTTCACACGTTTCACTGAACATTGCAAACTAGAGTAGAAGTATAATGTCGGGGGTATTTTTAACATAGTAATCTTCCAGTGTATGCTGCAGAATTCCTGCTTTCCAAGACTTCAAAACTGTTTAGTCCATCTGTACATTTACTGTTGCAACATCAAAGCTCTTGTTGTAAGATGATACTTTTTTTTTTTTTTTTTTTTGTGAGGCACTCATCATAATTTGTGTATGAAGGTCCTTAACTGTGGTAGCCAATCTCTCCCACCTTCCCTTTGGTCATCTCTAGGCTGTTACTTTTTCAGGATTCTGTACTATCAGTCATGTTACAGATAGAGCCTTGTATCATGACATAGATGGACAAAGCTCTAACTGTACTCCAGATGACCCATGTTTGAATAGTAGTACATAAGCTGGAGGGACCAGCCAGTGGAGAATGTGCTATCTGTACTGTTCTGGGGAAGATGGCAACTTGATTCCTGTTGATAACCTGGAGAAGTCTAGCTATATTACGTGCAGCAAGCAGTCTGGATTAAATACACTGCAAGCAGTGCTACACTCAGTCAGGAGACTTGTCATGTGTGGTCCAGACATTTACCCTCTGGACACAGCCTGTTTAACATGCTAGCCAGTAGGGGGAGGTTAGGTCCATCTGTAGGGTCTGCATACTAGCCTGATTTCTAGCACTTCTCGACCCAGTAGGTGAAACCTGACTGTTTTCCCCATGGTTGAACAAAGTGCAGTTTGGGAAGTTGCACATGCTGGGGTAAGGGGGCACTTCAGATGTTTCTGTTGTCCACCTCCATCTATTTACATTATCCTCCAGCTGCAGTAGCAACTTGCTGCTTGTGGCTTTGTTTGGCTGGTGAAGTTAACCAACCTTCCTGTGGGGCTGTCACTTTGAACAACAGTAGAAGGCAGACAACTTAATGTATTTCTGTATTCTGTCATTGACTGTGAAGGCTTTAGAAAGTTTCTCACCTATGTAAGGATGTGTGATTAGTTTTAGAAAAAGTCTGGAAGTAGTGATTTTAGTAATTGTTAATAAGTTAAGTGAACTGGTCCTCCCCTGAGCTGTTTCAGCTGTGGCCCAAGCCCCATGAGAAGAGCAAGTACATGGACTTTTAACTATAACCAACTGGCATGTTTTTTTGAGGTGCGGGAAATCTAGAATACCTGGAGAAAGCCCATGTAGACACAAGGGGAACATGTAGAATGCCCCCAAGATGGTGAATGGAGGACAGAATGGAACCTCAGACAGTGGAGCTTTGAGGCAGAGATCTTGCCATTAAGCCACAGTGTTGCCCAACATCCGGCCAGTATACCAAACCCTTCAGGTTGCCTAAAGGTAATGCTATGTATCACATGTTTGCTGCTCATGTAACATGGGGCATAAAGGTGACGTCAGATATACCGTCTCCAGAATTGAGAGCCCCAGTAGGAACGCCAGTCCAAGGAAAAACAAGAGGTGACCAGTACATCCAGAAGAGGAAAGGACCAGGGGGAGGAGGAAGGAGTGAATACTGCAACAGTGAAGAGAAGGACAACTACAGTTACAGGAAGATTTTACACAACTGTACTGTGTCCTTCCATTTCGCTGTTGCAGTATTCATAACATGGGGGAGAGTGCCTAAGTTTGGGAAGAACTTAGGAGGAGGGACCAGCAGAGCTCTGTACTAGCAAAACCAGCTCTAGCTCTGGAAATTCTGTCCCGCTTGTAGTGCTTGGTAAAAGTATACCCAAAACTCCAGGTAGCTGCCTAAAGAATACAGTTAGCATCCAAACCCTTAAAAAAACACCAGAGGAAGCCACAGCTGTAGTAGAATGAGCCTTCAGCTGTAGTAGAATGAGCCTTTACAGAGGAAGGAAGACACTTACCATGAAAAACGTAACAAAAAGAAATAGCTTTTGAAATCCAAGAATAAGTAGTTTGCTTGGATACAGCCAATCCGAAAGACCTAGGATGAAAGGAAACCAAGAGCTGAACAGATTTTCTAATAGTCTTAGTCTTATCCAAATAAAATCTGAGTTGTCTATGCACATCCAATGCATGCAGCACTTTCTCACTAGCAGATTATGGAGAAAGGAAAAAGTGAGCAAATGAATAGACTGATTAAGGGACAACTCATTCACCACCTTGGGCATAAAAGAAGGATTAGTAAGCAGTGACACCCCCTTATGAAACCCCAAAAAAGGAGGCCAAGCCATAAGGGCTTGAAGTTCAGATACTCATCTGGCAGAAGTAAGGGCCAACAAAACTACAGTCTTCCAAATGCAATGTTGCAGGGAAGCTGAAGCTGCAGACTCAAAATGAGCCAGAGTCAGTTTCTCTAAAACAAAGTTAAGATCCCAGGGTGGAGGAACAGGCTTCCTTGGAGGCCTAATATGAAGGATGCCTTTAAGGAATTGTTTAGCTTCAAACTTAGAAGCTAAAGGAGGAGATGAAGGCAGGCAAGCAGAGACAGCTGATGCGGGGACTTTACCAGAAGAATAAGCCAACCCAGCATTGAGCAGTTTATACAGATGAGAGAACCAAAGGAACATCCGCAGAAAGTGGGTTTGGGTTACATGAAAGACACCAAACAGAAAACTTCTTCCATTTGGATAAGTAGGATTTCCTAGTATTGTGTTTCTTGACCTCTTGCAAGACCCTAAGCATGTCCTCAAAAAAAGCTGCCTATGTGGAATCAAAATCCTGTCACCCACAGAGTCAATTAAAGAGTAGACAAATTGGGATGAATGAGAGATCCGTTGTCTTGTATGGGTAGGTCCACCCTCTGAGGTAACATATGGTGATTAACCTTGGCTAAATGCAGAAGAAGAGAGAGTCAGTGCTCTCTCAGCCAAAAGGGAGTCACCAACAAGATTGTGGGAGCGCCCTGTTGACTTTTGAAAATAGAGGAAGTTGTCTGTTCAGAGGGGAGACAAGTAGATCTATTTTAGGAGTACCCCACTGGTGCGCAGTGTCCAGAAACACATCCCTGTGAAGCATCCATTCGTAGGATTGAGTTAAGGACCTGCTTAAAGTGTCTGCCACAGTGTTTTAACCTGAGGAAATGTAGACTGCCTGAAGAGTCACTTGATACTGGACAGCAAGGTCCCAAACCAGGAGAGCCAACCAGCAAAGAAGATAAGATGATGTTCCCCCTTGTTTTTTTTACATACCACATCACTGTGGTGTTGTCTGTAAATACCTTGAGAGGTCCTGGGGAGAAAAGAAGATGAAAAGTCTGTCTAAAGAGCCAGCAGAATAGCTCTCCTCGCTAACATTGATCTCCTCCTCCTGCTGAAGAGACCAGACCTCCCTGCACCTTTAGTGAGACAAAAGCCGCTTCCCATCCCACCTGCGAGGCATCTGTGAACAGCTCCTGCTGAATCCACCAGTGAAGTTCCTTCTTTAGACAGGAAAGTAGAGGAACTACAAAAGCTAGAGGATGCGCATGCTGAAGCCAAACTGATTTGCAGGAATCACTGAAATTTTCCTGTGTGGAGTCTGGCTAGAGGCAGCATAGGGATGGTGAATGCCATAAATTCCAGAGCTCTCAAAGACTCCCTGGCTGTGACAGAGGTCAGAGGAAGAAGATTTTGAAAGAAGGAAATGAGTCAAGACCTTAGGAGGAGGTAGAGATGCCAGCATAGGCATCAGAATCCTGCGCCCCAGAAAAACATGGCCTTGAGAAGGAGTCGGGACTTTTTGAAGTTTGTTGTGAACCTCAGACTTTGCAGAAGGGAAATGGCACAATAAAGACTTTACAACAAGCTCTCTGGAGAGGATGCCTGAAACAAGAGATTGTCCTAATAAGGAAATACTTGGATCCCCTGTAATCATAGGAGCAAGGTATTTGGTGAATATCCTTGGGGCAGTAGAGAGGCTAAAGGGCAAAGCAGAGAACTAAAAATGCCAGGAAGCGACAGAGAAACATAAAAATGTCTTGAAAAGGGGATGAATAGGGATATGGAGGTAAGCATTCTTGATCTAGAGAAACTAGAAAAGCCTGAGGAAGCAGTAAAGGGAACAAAGTCCAAAGGAATAACATTTGAAAAGAAGGAACCTTCAGAAAAGTATTCAGGTGAGAAAGATCCAGAATGGGTCTCCAAGTGCCCTCTTTCCTGGGGACTAAAAACATTCTTGAATAAAACCCTTTCACCCTTTGAGCAGCTGGAACCTCTTCTATAGTTCTCTGAGTCAAAAGATCCTTGATGCACCTCTGGAAAGAAGCTTAACTGCCTGAGGTGGCTGAGGAATGCCCATGAAAGGGGGAGGGGGATTTCCAAGCCATGAAATACCCATGGTGAATCCTGGAAAGAACCCAGGCATCTTGAGCTATGCTTAACTAAACAGGAAGAGACAGAGAAAGATGAATGTGGCTGGGAAGCGGCGGGTAGACAGCACCTGTTTTTTCAGGAAAGGAGGGCTTCTGAGCAGGAGTAATGAGAGTAGATTTAGCTGGAAGAACCCTTCTACCACCTTTTTTACCTCTAGGAGGACGAGACTACCTTCGAAGAAAAGCAAGCTTAATAGGATAGTTCCTTTGGAACTTAGGCACTGGTGAAACAAAAATATTTATTTATTTCACATTTGTTAACCGGGTTGGTCCAGCTGAGTTACAAAAAAAAACATTTTAGTGGATACCCAAGGAGAAAAGCTGCCATAAATTGTAAAGCAGTAAAAAAATAAAAAGAAACATTATATATAAAAGAAAATAGAGTACAAACTGAAATGCCAGTATACAGAACAAATTATAGTTGTGTCATAAAGTACGAGTACTAAAAATATAAACATACAAACAGATGTTCTTCGTGTTTCACTGTTGCAGTCATTACATTTGGGTAATCTGGCAGGTTGCCCTCAGTCAGCCTGAATAACAAAGTGTTTGGTCTTGCGTCGATTGCTGTCTCCTCTTCCATCATGTCAGGGGTATAAAACATGCAGCCGACGCCGTTTTATTCAGTCTTTCTTGCCGCGCGGTGCCCGAAGCAGAAGCAGTTTGCAAGTGCCGGTCGGCCGACTCCTGAAATTTTCGCTTTTGAGTTTCAGAGCCGAAGTCTTCAAACTAAAGCTAAGTACCCCGTTGGGGAAACTTTTTTTCTTGCTCCTTACCAATGTCAGTAAAAGTTAATAATTGCATTACTTGTGGGAAGCAAATACTTCATAAGGATTTTCATTTCTACTGTATTCCTTGCCTAGGCCCAGATCACAACGTGCCTTGCTGTCGGTTTTGTGCTAGATTTAACCAACGCACTATTAAGCATCCGTATATTTTTGCTTCTAAATATTTTGGTTCAAGATTTAATTATCCTGAAATGTCGTCGGTTAGCAATCAGACTACCGGAGTTCACAAAAAACACAAAGAAAAAGACAGATACAGACCGTCAAGGTCCAAAACCAACAACAAAGCTTCTCCTAAGCTAGTCGCTGGTTCACCGGTACTCAGTGAGGTGCTTTCGCAGCCTCTGATACCCACTACTTTTGAGTCGCAGGCCTCTACCGAGACCCATTCAGAGTCCGGTATGCCGCGAGATTCTCAGAGTATTGAACCTGCGGATGTCTCCCTTGGATGGGTCCGGAGCTGCTGAGCAGGCACCGGCTTCTGAGGGTGTTTTCAGGCCTCAACATTTCTAAATTAAACTGACGCCAGCCTCAAAAAACAGGTTAAAAACATCTTCTATGTCTAAACAACTGATGCATGAGCCACGTGCTCAGGTCCCTATGCCTAAAGAACAGATGATCAAATTGGCTGAGGATTTAATTACCTTGATCAGGGGTTTCCAACCACCCCTGCTAAGAGTCCTAGGCAAGGCACTGATTACGAATCTTCAGATCAGGTTTCCATTTCTTCTGATTCCTCTTCTGATCAGGAATTTTTTATTCCACCCTATGAGGATTCTGATGCAGAGGAATCCATCCCATCTGCATCTCCTCCTGAAGATTACTCTTTTGGGGAGACTTTGCATACTTTAAGGGAACATTTTTCACTTCTCTGAATCAAAAAGAGGCTTAGGGGAATTCTTTCTTCTTCCTCAGCAGAGGCCTTTGGCAATACCTCCTGTATTAGACATTGTTGATATGTTTTCGGAATCAAGCATGGCTCCTTACTCCCTGCCTCCGGCTCCTAGTAAGCCAGACAGATATTACAGGGTTCCTGACTCCCACAAATTTCTATTCAAAAATCCTGCTGCTGATCCTGAGACTATTTCTCAGGGTCCCAAAGGTGTAAAGGCCTCTACAGCCAAAACTCCTACCCCCTCTGACAGAGATTCCAGGGCGCTGGATAGAAGGGAAAAGAAGGTTTATAGGTCTGCAACCTTGGCAATCAGGGCCTTAAACTGTCGGTTTCATATGCTTAAATATCAAGAGCATGTTATGGGCTTACTGAAACAGAAAATGATGTTGATTTCAGATTGTGTGGAAAATAGTTACAGGAATTACTGCATTCAGCAGAACAGGTTGGAAATCATACTTTGCAATGTGGTTTTGATTCCTTGGAAGCCTCTTGTAGGGCCACCGTTACAGGATCTGTGATTAGAAGGCATGCCTGGCTCAAGGAGCAAAATCTGCCTGATCATGTTAAAGCTAAATTGTTGGATGTCCCTATGCAGCATGATACTGTGTTTGGTAATAAGGCAAAAGAGGTTTTAAAGAAAATGGAAGACAAAGCTAAATCTGTGAAAACTGTAAAAGATTTCTTGCAAGTGCAGCCACCTAGGTTCAGTAGACACTGGCCTACTAAAAATTGGTCCTTTCCTGTGTCCAACAGAGCCACTCAAGGCAAATCCAAGCACTCAAAATGCTCCAGATACCAATCACAGGGTTCTTACAGGTCAAAGCAATGGGGTGCCTCCACCTCCAAAACTAGAGGAAACAAAGCACAACCCTACAGTAAGCAGTCTCAATGACTTTCCTCTACCATCACCAATCACTTACCTTTTGGCAGCCCCCTTGGGGGGAAAACTAGCACTTCATGCTCAAAATTGGCAGTTAATTACCCAGGACAAGTGGGTATTAAATCTCGTATCCCAGGGGTACAGATGGATGGCCGGATCTGCCACAAAACCAGTGGACAGAGGCCCAGAAACAAGTCATGTCCCTCATGGATATGGGGGCTATTCAACTGGTACCAGAAAAGGAAAAAGGACAAGGTTTTTATTCAAGACTTTTCCTGGCACCCAGAAAAGACAAGT
>NC_056737.1:1852552752-1852573803 GCF_019279795.1 Protopterus annectens
AGCCTAATCTCTTTTTGCCATGAGGGAGAGAGTATTTCTAGTGAGCTAGGGGGCATAGTTGGATTTGACCCTGATTTTCCTTAAGGGAGCTACGGAGTTCAGGATGTCAAGAAAGATGGGGTTAAATTTAAGTACAGCTTCATCAATGGGCAGACAGTGCAGTAAGGACCAGTTGATGGAGGAAAGATAATTCGGAGTATCTCTGTTAAAGTTTATGAGTTTTCTACAGTTTCTGTAGAGGTGAGGTCCCTGTAGTTAGGGGGAGTATCAGTAGATGTGAGTTGGTAGGTGGTCGCTTATAGTACTGGAGGGGGTACAGGGATTATGGTACATGTGAGGTTTGTTAGTGAGGATCCAATCTAGAGTGGACTTGGGTATGTTTTTATGTAGGTAGGTGGGGGGTGGAGATGAGTTGGGAAAAGCCATGAAGATTGATGCTGTGTTGGGGGGAGTGAATATTTAGGTCATTCCAGTCTATGTTAACATCTGTTAAAATACGTTTCAAATCCTGTAACTCTTTGCCTTTCGAAATTGTGTTGAAAAACAATTTTATGATGTTTGATGGTCGCTTCTACTTACAGAATACTGGGATAGCTGTGGGCTCCCCCTGTGGGGGTAGTTATGCCAATTGCATTATGGCATACTGGGAGAGAACATTACTCTTTCGTAACAACCTTTTTATAAACAATGTCACTTGGTACACTAGGTACCAGGATGATATGTTTTTACTATGGAAGGGCTCTAAAGCTATGATTCCAGTTTTTATGGAAAATATTCAATCCATGACTGATTTTTTCGAATTTACGCATCAATGTGAAGAAATGGCTATTAATTATTTGGATGTTAGTTTATTTAAGGATGACAACAATGGTAGATATAAAAGTTTAGTATATAGGAAGCCGTCTTATTCAAATTCCTTTCTTCACTTTTCCAGTAGCCATCCGTTCCATCAAAAGAAAGCTGTCGTCAAGGGACAGTTGGTTAGAGCGGCTAGGATGGTTACTGATGATGAAGATTTTCAGGTAGAATGCTCTCTGCTTAAGACTGTTTATTAGTAGAGGTTATCCGAACTCCCTGATTGACTCTATATGTTTAGAGGTTAGAAATAAAAGGTGCGAAGGACATTTTAGGCCTTTATTATCCAATAAATCACTTTCTATAATAAATTCCTCAGAGGCAGTTATTAATAATATTTCTCTCACCCCAGAAGTAGATTATAGAGTTAGCTTCCTTTGTACGTATTCTTTGGACCATTATAGGATCAAAGAAATCATATATAAGAATCGGTCTATTGTTACCGAGGATAAAGCCATGCTTTCGCTTTTGGGTATAAAACCAAAAGTTACCTTTAGAAGAGGGGCTAATTTAAAATCTATTTTAGAAATGAATGTAAAACCTTTAAGTTGCAATAATACAGGTATGTCTTAATGTGGTGCATGCAACCAATGCAAATATACTTGTTTGGATAAAAAAGTTAAAATAAAGAATGATGTTTATTGTATTAAGGGAAGATATAACTGTCATAGTAGGGCAGTAATATATGTCGCAATCTGCTCTCAGTGTTCCATTTATTACATCGGAAAAACTGAGAGAAAGTTGAAGCAACGTATTTATGAACATTATTATGCTATTTCTAAAAAAGATAAGAATAATACTTTGGCTAGGCATGTTCTTGACTTCCCTGATCATAATTTTAACTTTTCTGTCTTACAACAAACACATTTAGACCCTAGGGGAGGCCCATGACAATTAAATTTGGAAATAGATGAAATTAAATGGCAAATAAGAACTGAAGCACATATATATCCTGGGCTAAACGAATATATTTCTATTAAATGTTTTCTTAAAGGTTTAGCTTTGAATAGGTAAATAAGAGTTGGATTATATTGGTTTTAATTTATTTTGTTTGAGAAGCTGTGTGTATATATTTGTTTTCTGTTTTTTGTTTCTTTATTTTTTCATTTTAAGCTTATAAATTCAATATTTGGTTTATTCTTTAAGCAGGAGTGCATAATAGTATTGCCTGGTTCTTTAAAAATAATGCTCCTTTTAATTGACTAATTGGAATGAATTTTATGTATATAAAGGGTTTTAATTGATTTGTAACTTGTCTGAAGAAGGTTTGACACAGTTTCCACCGAAAGCGCTTATTAAACTTGTGTTTAAAGGACAGTTGCTTGAGTTTTCGTTTAAGTTGCTCGCAGTGTTACTCGCTATTTGTTTTAGTGGTTCGTTTGAGCTTGAATGTAGTAGTTTTTTGTATCATGGTGGATTTTTTTTTTTTGGTGAGGTTCCTAAGTTCTCTGTAGTTTTGTAACTGTGAGGGTGATTTAAATTTTAGCCAGAGTTTCCAAGCCTAATCTCTTTTTGCCATGAGGGAGATAGTATTTCTAGTGAGCTAGGGGGCATAGTTGGATTTGACCCTGATTTTCCTTAAGGGAGCTAGGGAGTTCAGGATGTCAAGAAAGATGTGGTTAAATTTAAGTACAGCTTCATTAATGGGCAGACAGTGCAGTAAGGACCAGTTGATAGAGGAAAGATAATTATTCGGAGTATCTCTGTTAAAGTTTGTGAGTTTTCTACAGTTTCTGTAGAGGTGAGGTCTCTGTAGTTAGGGGGAGTATCAGTAGATGTGAGTTGGCAGGTGGTCGCTTATAGTACTGGAGGGGGTACAGGGATTATGGTACATGTGAGGTTTGTTAGTGAGGATCCAATCTAGAGTGGACTTGGGTATGTTTTTATGTAGGTAGGTGGGGGTGGAGATCAGTTGGGAAAAGCCATGGAGATTGATGCTGTGTTGGGGGGAGTGAATATTTAGGTCATTCCAATCTATATTAACATCTGTTAAAATATGTTTCAAATCCTGTAACTCCTTGCCTTTCTCCTGCACAGACATGAACAAATCACCAGCAGCACCAAACAAACATTTGTTGTCCAGAGGTGCATCCATTATTTTAGCCTTAATGTCATCAGGCAGCGGTTGAAGTCATAGCTAGGAATATCTCCTCAAAACAGTACCTGAAGCAGCAGCCCTAGCAGAAGCATTTGCTGCATCATAACTACACTTAATGGAATAGGTTCATAGGTTGGTACTAGGCTATCGGCCCTAGGACCTATACAAGCCTAGCTATAACAATTCCCTGGCTATTACTTCCCTGGTCCCCTAACAGGGCAACTGACGTGATCCTGGGGTGAATTTCCTATCTTCCATCCAATCGTCAAGGTTCTTTTTGAAGAGGGCCAAAGAGGCGCTTAGGTTGACATGTATGGGGAGTCTCTGGGTCAGGAACCTATCCCTCCAGCATGTTTTGTTCATTGTGATGACCAGGTTTAGATCCCTGGAGCGTGTGGTTCTGAGGGATTGGGATTTCTTAAGTGTAGCATGTCCAACAGCTCTGGGTTTGACATGGCCTTGTATGTTAAGAAAAGATCGCCTCTGAGCAGGCGATATGCAACAGAGTATAGCTGGAGTTTTTTTTTTAGACAGTCAGCATAGAGCATCTGCTTTAGGCTTGTGATTCTTTTAGTGAGGTATTTCTGTGGCCTTTCCAGTTGTTGCAGATGTCTTGTGAGGTACATACCAAACTGGTCGTTGTACTATATAATGGGTCTGAGGGATGTGTACAGTGGGACAATGACCTCCTTTTTTCTGGATGAAAAGCCCTTAATGATGAGTTGTGCCACATAGAAGGATTTCCTGACTGTTGTGGCGATGTGGTTATCGAAGGTGAGACCACTGTCCTCTTGTGTCGCTAAGTCCCCTGTCACACTTTCGGTGTTTAGTGTACTGCCACTTATGTGGTAATTCATGGGTACATGTTTTTTCCCAAAGGGGATAACCATACATTTCTTGGCATTGAGCTTGAGCCCATGGCTCTGGCACCAAACATCTGTTTCTGTAAGGCTCTTTTGTAGAATATCCACATCATTTGGGGATTCAGTAATGGCTCCCAGTTTGCAGTCATCTGCGAACTTTGTTAGCCAGAGTCCCTTGGTGCTGGCCTGTACTTCAGAGAAGTAGATGCCAAACAAGAGCGGCCCCAGGACTTAACACTGAGGTACTCTGCTTGTCACTTGTCTGGAGCTGGATTTTGAGTCTGCTACTTTTACAGTGTGGGTTCTGTCAGTAAGCCAGTTGGCAACCCATCGAGTGATGTAGGGATTAATGCCCAGCTTAGTAAGTTTATCTATGATTCCAGAGTGGGGGATGGTGTCGAAGGCCTTGGCGAGGTCCAGATAGGCAGTGTGGACCGCCTTGCCCTCATCCACGGCTCTGGATACTGATTCGAAGAAGTCAGTCAGGTTGAGGAGACAAGATCGGCCCTTTACAAAACCAAACTGGGTGGGGTCCAGTGTTTGAAGGTTGCCAATGTCTTTGTTTATAAGTTCCATAGCTTTGCAGATCAGGCTTGTCAGACTGATGGGACGATAGTTCCCGGGATCCAAGGTGGATCCCCCCTTGTGGAGCAGGATAACTGTAGCTGTGCGCCATTCATTGGGCACGAAGCCTGAGGTGAGGCTATGATTAAACATGTCACTTAGGTGAGGTGCCAGTTCAATTTGTAGTTCATGTAGTACACATCCCGGGATGTCATCTGGTCCCATGGATGCTGTATTCTTAGCTTTGGAGAGTGTGTTTTTTTTACCTGTCTGGCCGTGATTACTGGAATTTGGCTATCTTTTCATATTGAGCTGGACCTTTTAGGGGGTGAGAGGGGGGTGAAGTTGGCACTGAATCGATCTGCCAGGATACTGGCAATATCCTTGGGATCAGTATATTTAATGCCATTCTGTTGTAGCTCAGAACAGATCTGAGCATTGCCATTTAGATTCTTGACATAACTATAGAATGTCTTGTGGTTGTCCTTGGAATCTTTGGCAACTTTATTTTCTTAACTAGCTTTGGAGGATTTTATGAGGGATCTCAGCTTCTTACTGAAGCTGGTAAGGGAGTTTTTGCATCCTGGGATTTTCCTCTTTTCTACAACAGTTCTGTTGCATAGTTTGTTTATGGCAGGGGACCAACAGATTGGCTTCTTTTTTTTGGAGGAGAGCATCTTGGTTCTATTTGGAATGGCACGATTCATGCATGAGTGGAAGTGCTCGTACAGTGCCTTAGTGTAGGATTCAACAGTCACATTTTCAGTTCCCATCTGCATGGGTGTCATGAAGTTTGTCACTTCTGACTTGAGTAGCATGAAGTTGGCTTTGGAGAATTTTTTTTATGGAGGTTTCCCTACTGGGGGGTGGGGCTGGGATGTGGACATAAAGGGTGATTAGCTTATGGTCAGACCTGACCAACGAGGGGGTGACCACTGGCGTGGAGCATCGATCTCCCATTTGGTAATGACCAGGTCTAGGATATTTGAGCCCCTGGTGGGACTATGGATTAGTTGATCCAGGGCATTGGAATTTATGAATTCAAAGAACCGTTGGGCTAATGTGTTGATACCCGAGTAGTTTTCCCAATTAATGGCAGGATAGTTGAAATCACCCAGTATTAGGGTGTTTGGTTGTATCTTAATATTTTCCAGTATGTTTAGAAAAGTGTAGTGAGAATCTTGGGGCATGGTGGAGGATCTGTAGCAAGCTGCAATGTGGATTGCAGTCTTACCTAGTGTTAGTTGTACCTGTAGAATTTCAGATGCATAGTGTTGGGCAACTAGCCTGGAGGTGTGAATATCCTTGGTGAATATGGACACTCTTCCGCCTTTAGTGTTTCGGTCCTAGTTTGGGGGCCGAAAAGTGTGGTAAGAGTTGTAGCCTGGTATTGCAGGGGTGCTCTCTGAAGCCATGAACCAGGTCTCAGTTACTGCACAGATGTCAATGTTCTCCATTTGTAGAAGTGCCTCGAGAGAGTGCATTTTGAGGTTTAGACTTCTAGCATTGGTGAGCTTCCTAAGAAGAAGCCTCTAACAAAGACAAGGTAGAAGTCTTACCCTCAGAATCAGGAAGATCAGAAATAACCTGATAAACATGAAAAAGGAGAGCTAAAAGATATCTGGTCATATGAGTATGATAATTAACAGCCCGAAAGGCTAGGGTTGCTTAAGTATAAATCTTTGTACCCAGCCTTTGCATAGTTCTGCTGTCCTTATCAGAAGGAAGAAGCTTAGTCAAGGGCAGTAATTTGGAAGGCTTATAAGATGTCACAGAGACCACCTAAGGGTCAGCAGATGGACACATGTCAAGAAATTTACAGTCATCAAGCACTTTATAGAACCAATCTGGTTTCTTAGGAGCAGGGGGCTGAGAATCTGGATCCTGAGAAGCAGAAGAAAAAGCATCCAGTAAAGCAGCCAAAACAAGAGGAACAGCAGAAAATCTAGGAGACTCCATTTGAGTGAGCTCATATCTCCTCTGCACTTCAGACACCTGGGAACAATACCATTTAAAAAACTCCATCATCCTAGCAATAGTGTTTCCAAAAGAAATCTCCTCCAAAGGAGATTCAGGACTAGTAGACTCCTCTTCCTCAGAACCATACTCCAGAGGTGAGTGAATCTAGGTAGAATAGGCCAAGGAATTCTCATCCGAATCTTCCTCTTCAGAGGAATCCTGATCCCAGGATCTCTTGAGAGGGGATGATGACCAAGGAGGAGTTGGAACAGAGACCTCCTGAGGAGGCTTCAAAGCCATAAGAGCGTTAAGCCCTGTGTAAAATTCTGCCATTCACTTTGAGGGTCCTTGGGAGCAGAAGGAACCTGTTTGGCCTTTTTTTTCTCTATGGGGACATCCTCCTTATGAAATACAAAAGGTTCCAGCATCAGCCTACACTCAGTAATCATAGTCAGGACTTCCTCCCTCACTGGAATTTGAGGACCCCCCCGACCCTTCAGTGATCAGCCGTGATTCAACCTTTGTCTCTAATAGATGTCTGAAGTCCTCCGAGGACTTGTGACCAGCCAGATCCATGCTGGCCTCTGAAATGGTCACAGCAGAGGAATCCAACCCAAGAACCGGGTGAACCTATGGGATGTCATCAGCCTCTAGAGAGAGACGTCTGATGTAGGACGTGCAGCAGAAGAATCTGACCTAACTTTTTTGGTCTTCTTTAAAGATGGTTGACCCTCAGGAACCTTTTGCTAATAGTTTGAGATGCTGGTTTTCTAAATAAATAGCGAGGGATAAAAGACAACTGTGTAAGGTCTTCGGCACAAAGGCCTGACAAATATTGCAGGGCATTTGATCGTGGGAAGCCCCTAAACAAAACAAGTACTGCGTACTGTTCGTGAATGTCTTTATTGGGATCTGTCTCCCGAACTGGCATTTACCCTTCCTGGATGACATGAAACCCCACAGCAAAACTAAAGCAAAAAAGATGAGCAAAACAAAAGAAAAAAAAATATTCAGGAATTATCTGAATGGCTAGGTACACCAGCAATGACTTGGGCGATCAGACCGATCAAAGATGGCATTTGGACTGGCAGCCAAGATGTTCTGAGGATGGCACGTCTGGATGTCACCTTTATGCCCCATGCTATATGTGATGTATAGCATACCTTAAGGCAACTTAAAGGGTTTAATATACTGGCCGCATGTCAGGCCACCCTTGGCAGGGGATCCCTTTATGTTATGAATACTGCAGCAGTGAAAGTGAAAGACGTCTGCACTTTTCTCCAGCCTGAATCATAACCACTGCAGGAGATTTTTTATCCTGGGCTGGTGATGAGATATGTTCAGTCCATGAGTGCTGACTTTAAAAGTCAAGCCAGGACAATTCCTTGCACACAAATATTGCTCATTATTCTGGAGTTAAATTCTGGTGGTCTAATGGAGTATTGACATGCCATGGCTGTACAGAGTAGAAAAAGGCCGCTACTGCTTTCTTTGAGACTGACCATCAGAGATTGCTGTAATGGTCGATGGGGATTCTACTGACTGCATCCTGGGGCGTACTTGGTTGTTGCTGTGTCAAGTTAGAAATTAACTACTTGGAACATAAGTTGTAGCTGTGTCAAGTTAGAAATTAACTACTTGGAACATATTACTACCTGGACTGAGAAAGCAAATGGATAATAAAAGTACCCCTGACATAAAGCAAAGCTTTGTGAAAGTTGATTTAAAACAAATGTCTCCATTGAAGATTGAGTGAGGTGTATTTTCCTGAAGCATCTGTGCAAAACAAATTATGAAGCGGAAAAACATTTGCATACCTTGTTAGTACTAAACAAGAATGTATGCATATAATACTGATGGTTTTGATGGGGGGGGGTGAACTACCTCACTAGCAAACATTGGAGGGTTATTGATGTATTTCATGCCACCTTCGGATGCAAGATACCACCATGAGAGTTTATTCTTGTGGACTTGCTCTTTGGTGGTAGATGGCTAGGGGCAGAGAATGTTGTCCGTTTTTCTCCTGAATGTTTGACCTTATGCTTAAGATTGGCATAATGCTAAAATTATGGAAATGGCTACTAGTATGCAGTGCCAAGCGACCTAGTTTTTGGGTTATTCTCCAGCTACTGGACAAACTGTTGAAAAAGGCAACAGACTGCTGAAGGATTAAATGGAAGGCCTGCTACCAAGGCAACAGACTGCTGAAGGATTAAATGGAAGGCCTGCTACCCTTGTAACTGTACATATTCGGGTCTAGTTTCAGTTTGTCAGTGTCTTTTTGAAGTCTGACTTAATACCTTTTATGAACAAATGGTTGCGCCTGGCTATGGTTTCTGTAGGTATGGTGAAGGCCTCTGACCTTCTTGATTAAGTCTGTCTTTGATTGCAAGCCTGTTTGTATTGCAGTACCTTTAGAGTGAAAATCAGTAGTACTCCAATGTGCATTAAGCCAGGAGTGTCCCACGGCCCAGCTTTTGGGATTTTCCTACACTTAGTATTTTTATAAACAACTTGACGTGATATTTAAGGGTTATGTTCTCTGTGCCGAAGAGGTACTGTCCCATTGTTTGGAAACAGGAGTATGAAGGTACTAAGATTCTTTGTATCAGAACAACATATGATTTCACACTACAGCCACTAAAACTTTTGACCTGACAGGAGCCCTCATAAGGAGTTAGTAAGTTACTGATGTTAAATATATTGCTTTGTACCCACTTGTACCTAGAAAAGGAGGCGAGTACATAATTTCTTTCCAGTTAGCTGAACAACATAAAAATACCATTCTGAGAAAACAAGCTTAGTATACATCTGAAATGTTTAGAGATGTGCGACATGGCTTTGTGAATAAAAAAACTTGCTGTAAATGAGAGGGTACAACTTAAATGGTATGTTAGGGCTGGTGATCATTTAGAAGGGAAGAAAAGTACTCAACCTTAGTTGAAATCATCTGTTCTGACTGTTAATGAAAACAAAAAAATGTCACATTAAATAGAAGATGATTCTAGTATAATAGCAATTATGTCCGGATGATGGTCTTCCACTATGAAAATAGCAAGGATTGGCAAGGGAATAAGTTAGCAGCTTAAAGTGTATGGATACTTGTAAACTGAGAATGAGAATATTTGTTCCTGAATACTGCCATTTGCAAGCATTGTCTTTAGATTCTCCACAATCCCTAGGGCATTTTTCTGAAGTGTATGGCTGCAGTGATAATTATTTGAAATGTTGGTGCCCACTAGACCATGCTTTGAAATAGGGACTGGCTGAAAAATAGACTTGTGTAGACCAAGTCTGAGAAGCCATTTCTTAGAGTATTCCCTTTTGTCCAAGGTATGGCAATTCTCTGAGTTTGTATATGTTTGGGAGGTGTAGGGTGGGGGGGGGGGGCTTGCAGGGTTGTCTCCCTCCCCCTGCAAAAATAAGTTTAAAGAACAAGAGCAGTTTTTGAAATTCACTCTTCTCCTGTGCTTTTTGTCTTTTTTTTTTTTTCGCCTTGTCGACACTCTGCATTTTGAGTGCCCACATTTCAATAGGGAGCCTGTTACAGGAGATGTTGAGATGTTTCAGTGTAGACAGCCAGCTCTTCACAGTGGCCACCAAAGACTGTGTAGTCTGGTGAAGATGCTTCTTGCTCATATTTCATTCTTAAGGGGTCAAAGTAAATCAAGGGAAGTACCAGCCCCCCCCCCCCCGTTATTCCCTTGACAAAAGATTGTTCAGCATTTATGTTCAGTGGATAGTCATGTTGACTGCCCTATGTTTCACAGTACCCATGTGTGTATGGGTCTTAAGTTGGATGGCAGCATAGATCACAGATGGTAGCTATGTCAGCTGTCACTGGCATCCTGGGCACTACTCCAACTGACTTTGACCCCCCCAACCTGAAACTCAAGTCCTTAAAAAAAAAATACATCCAGACTCAGAAATGCAAGAAAGAAGCAACTTGTGCAAGTTCTTGTTACAGTTAATACACCAAGCTCTTCCATGCATTTATTAAGCCGTAATGTTGGCCAGTGTGTGCTCACCATAAAGCCAAGTAACCACAGTCCAGTTTCCCAATGTCCGTTATCCGGGATAGTGTTAAGTGAAAGCTGGATGTAAAACCAATCGGCTTGCCAAATGTAAAACTTTAAGGACTGCTGCACTCTCATTAGGTAGCTTCCACATGTATCCCTCATTGACAGGGGTGACAGGTGCTGATTGAGTTTTCTTTTTTGGGGATAAAGTCTTCGCTAGGCTTGTAAGGGCCCCAGGGCCATTAGCCTTGTAATCTCCTATGATCCTAAGTGGATGATTTGATGGTATGGAGGAGGCTGGAAATCCTCTGTATCTAGGAACCAAGATAAAAAGCCAGTCCGAGGGGAGGACAGACTAGGTGAGGGAGAGGCCTCAAAAGACAATGAGGGATATCATCAGAATTAGAGATAGACTCATGCAATCCGACTCCAGTATAACGATAGGGCAGTATTCATAATCTCTGCCTATGATAGGGCAGTATTCATAATCTCTGCCTATGATAGGGCAGTATTCATAATCTCTGCCTATGATAGGGCAGTATTCATAATCTCTGCCTCTGATAGGGCCGTATTCATATTCTCTGCCTATGATAGGGCAGTATTCATAATCTCTGCCTATGATAGGGCAGTATTCATAATCTCTGCCTATGATAGGGCAGTATTCGTAATCTCTGCCTATGATAGGGCAGTATTCATAATCTCTGCCTATGATAGGGCAGTATTCATAATCTCTGCCTATGATAGGGCAGTATTCATAATCTCTGCCTATGATAGGGCAGTATTCATAATCTCTGCCTATGATAGGGCAGTATTCATAATCTCTGCCTATGATAGGGCAGTATTCATAATCTCTGCCTGTGATAGGGCAGTATTCATAATCTCTGCCTGTGATAGGGCAGTATTCATACTCTCTGCCTGTGATAGGGCAGTATTCATAATCTCTGCCTGTGATAGGGCAGTATTCATAATCTCAGCCTATGATAGGGCAGTATTCATAATCTCTGCCTGTGATAGGACAGTATTCATAATCTCGGCCTGTGATAGGGCAGTATTCATAATCTCTGCCTAGACCCTACAGCAGGGTTGTAATAGTGAGGAAAAGAGCATATTCAGACTACAGCTGCAGGACCTACTAGATGAAGCAGGACAACATGAATTGGTGTTGATAATTGGTGAACTGTGTGCGCATATCTCAAGACTCATAGTTGCTATCTAACATGCAACTCTGGTAAAGTTCCTTCTTGTAATAAATTGGAAATGGAGTGAATTGCTGTCATGGTGGGGGTTAGGCAAGCAGTGGGTACTAGAAAGTAATGACGGTAAATACCCTTAGGCAAGAAAAATATTTATTTGAGGTGTATTGTGTTAATATTAATGTTGTTCTAATATTGATATTATCTTATGAAGACTAGGCTGTGGGTTAGGTAGAAAGGTGGCATCTGCATGTTTAGAGAATATGGTAGGTGTCCTCAATGAAAACATCACTTGAGTAATACTGTCACAGGGGGAGGGGGCTACTCAAGCAGTGGTGCTAGAATAAAAATAATGCAAAACATAATTGGATGACGCACAACTCCAGCATATCCCTCCCTAATATGACATCAACACAACAATTTGTTTACAGTAGACTGTATTAGCAATATACTAATAGTTAGCCTAACGTCTCATGAATGCTAGGTCGTGAATGACTAACCAAGGTGAAGTGAAAAAGCTGATATGCTTTGCTGGGCAGTCTGGTGGGACAGTCAGAGTGGGATGTATGGGGCTATTTTTGTAAACAGACATTTTCCATATTTGCATTAATTATGCAGAAATGGAGTGTAATACAATCATATTAGGGATGGCATATGTGAGCTGTGGGTGTTTACAACAACGTGGTATGATGCATTTTTTTTTTAACGCGAAGGCTTCCAAGGATACAAATGTTTGTATGGTAAAGTAGTTATGACTATTAGCTATGTTTTCATTTTTGAACTAATATTGCAAAAGCTAATGTGGCCTGAAGCAAACAAATGGTGCAGTCTTTTACATAGCATTATGGCATGCAGTTTTGCGACTTGTTGTGATCTACCATGTATGGCTTTGTAGATTAATACTGTTTTGAAAAACTATGAAAATATAATGTACATAATTTGATTTGATTAATCACTATTGCAAACCAGCAGTGTGTTCCCACTCTTTGTTATATGCCACTGGAAAGTTCTTGATTAGACAAACAGCTCACTCCCTGATATACTGAGTCCATCTTGCAGGGTTAGAAAATAGAACACTTTGTTTAAACCATAATGCTAAATACATTTTGGTAAGCAAAATATTATTTTTCTTTTAATAAATATGAAATATAAATTTGGGATCATCAGAGAGGCAATCAGTTTGTAGCCCATTTTCTAATGAACAACTTTCATATTTTGGCCTTTTTTTGTAACTTGCATTATTTCTGACATATTGGAAATCATATGAGGTATGATGTCAAT
The DNA here is from genome assembly GCF_019279795.1 of Protopterus annectens. Classification (NCBI taxonomy): domain Eukaryota; kingdom Metazoa; phylum Chordata; order Ceratodontiformes; family Protopteridae; genus Protopterus; species Protopterus annectens. Next base: position 1,852,565,585 of record NC_056737.1, read on the forward strand.
AGAAGATTTGGGAGAAAACCTTTAAAGAAGTAAATGTTATTTCTCCTTGATTCCAGAATTCTCTTACTTTCTTGCTGCACAGGACCCAACTAGGTTAAGCAAAAGAGCCACCCAAGAGGTCCCAGCAGACCAGAGAGGGGATGAAATTTATTCAGGCTTGTTTTTGGTCCCAGTGAAAACCTAGAACCTCAGGCTCATCCAAGATTTAAACAGTCTAAACCTGTTTTGTGGTGAAGACAGAATTCCAGATCTTATGACATAATCCATCCTGCTGTGCCTAGAGAAGTGGAGACTGGATAAGCAGCCACATACTCTAGTGTCTCCATATCCAATCAGGATGGCCAAATCATCCAGGAATTTGTTTGTGCTTGAAAGTATGAGCCAGTCGCTATCAGGTCAGGACTCTGACCTTTGATCTGACCACAGCCCCCAGAGTGTTCAACACATGCATGGTGATTGTAAGAATACAGCTGACTGCTAGGAATTGGTGGTCACAAAGTTCGATGACTGGCTGCTAGCCACTCCCACAAGGGAGTCCCTGATATGAGCGAGGCTCTACTTGCAACTTTTTCAGTCTGTGGAATGTCAGTAAACACAAAGTCTGTGAAGCCTTTACAAACTCAAATTGTCATTGGATTTTGCCTATACATGTTGCCCTCTACGGCCTGTCTTTTGTCCAGATAGGCTCTCCTACCTGAATGCTAAAGTTCTGTCTTTTATCCTTGGTCACAGCAGTTATATTTTTAGAGGGCTCATGGCATTAACAAGTTATGTGGTCTAAAAAAAGTCCAAAAACATACACTGTGAAGCAGTAGGAAACACTACCAGTCAGCCAAACTCTTCAGTCCAAGCTGTTTTTATTCTTCCAACATACAAAGACACAGATTGAGTGCTTTCATCCCCTGAAACTGGGGACTTCATCAGAATCTAATTGTACTCCATAGTATAGCTTTTAAATACTGTTAAGAGTGAGTGATGTCATCACCCTTCACAATCCTTTAAAGATACAACTCCTTAATGCTCAAATGAAATGCACTACAAACACCTTTTGACACAAGAACATTTAACAAACATCATATATAAAAAAGAACTTTTCAAATTCCAAGACATTCATCAAATATAAACTTAAAAATTGTTCAAGATAAAAAAAAATCAACCACATTTTATCCATTAAGTTGCTTTAAAACATATATGTACTGTGTAGTTGAGCCCTCCTACACACTTACATACTGTGTAGTTGAACCCCCCACCCCCACACACACAGACTAAGATACACAGTATGTATGAGTTAGCTTTCCTCACTAATATTGGTTTTAAGGATACCATTTCATTAAGACCTGGTGCATGGGTCACAGCTAGTTTTATTTGCCACTTAATTTCCCTTTCCTCTGTGTAATTCCTGTTATCTCCCCCTCTAGGATTTTGGTCTTACTCACTTCACAATACCAAATAAAAATTGAACAAAATTTGCACATACCAATGAAAGTTATATTTCTTGTAGCAATCTGGTACTGGAGCTCGCATATTCTGTCCATAAGACGCTTTTATGTCTTGCCTATGTAGTAAGCTGAACAGGTTTTATAAGCTGCCAGATATATCACCCCTGATGTTTGACAATTTCCTTTTTCATAGAAAACCTTAGACTTCAAAATGTTTTGCAGGGTTATCATGTTCTTAGCTTGTATGAACTTGCATTGTGCACAAGCACCACATCTTTGTAGTACCACTATTACCCACTACCTGACTTTTGTTAGTAAGTTCATATGCCCTTTTTAAATTGAGCCCAGTTTTGCATACAAAAGTGGGCTCCTTCACAACAACTGAAAATATTCTAGGGTTATTTTTAAGAATGGACCAATTGTTCTCAAAAATTTTTTTCATTTGTTTGACTTGTCCACAAAAAGGAATAACTATAGCCCTATGGGTTCTTTATTAAATTAGTGAACGCTTAGAAAAGCGAATGCTAATTAAACGACTCCTTTTAAGCAAAAGCTTAAAATCTCAAACACCCGGAACGACGACTTTTTTCACAAGGAAAAAAATTGCTGGTCCACAAAAAAAAAAAAAAAAAAAAAAAAACAACTTAAAACATTTTATAATGTGGAGGGCTTCGCCCCCCCCCCTACTTAAATATACCAACTCAGAGATTGCACCACAGTGGAGGAAATAGCGAACTCCTGGAACTGGCCCAGCATTTTTTTTCCCTGTGAAAAAAATCGCTGTTCCGGGTGTTCGAGATTTTAAGTTTTCGCTTAAAAGGGGTCGATGAATTAGCGTTCGCTTTTCTAAGCATTTGCTAATTTAATATAGACCTGCCCTATGAAATTGTTTCTCCTCTTCCAAATTTTTCTTTTTCCTGTAGTACATCACCTAACAGTGGTTTAAATTTTTTACCCCACTCACTTTTAACGTAGTCTACATTTTTTCCACTATGTTAGCTGGATACCCTCTTTCATAAAATAGTTGAGCTACTTTTTGTAACTCTGTCTCCCTCATCAGAAGTCATACGGGCAACTCTAACTAGTTGACCTTTGACTATATTATTTTTTTTGATGGTGGGGATTATTACTAGTATACTCAAAATAGGAATTACTAAATGTGGGTTTTCTGTAAACATTGGACTTAAATCATTTACTGTTTTTTTTTTTTTTTTTTTTGTATAAATGTATCCAAATAGTCAATGCTTTCTACATTACTGGTATATGTGAAATTCAAAAAACTAGATGAATTATTCAAAAATTCCACAAATTCTCTCTTATTTTCTTCCATTCTTGTCCACAAAATGAATACATCATCCAAAAAACACACGTACATTTTAATATATCTAAACAACTCACTAGGGAAAATTATAGTTTCTTCCCATTCTAAAAGCACCATATTAGCATAAATGGGGGCACGTGATCCCCTCATCGCTACACCCTTATTCTGTTTAAAATATTCTCCCTCATAATAAATGTAATTATAATCTAATACAAGTTCCATAAATTCAGAATTCAAACTTATTTTGTCATCAGAAAAGTCTGTATGTTTTTTCATACTTTCTAAAAAGAGCTCTATCCCGTCACTTTTTGGAATGGATGTATACAAGTCCACTATATCCACCATAAGAAAGGAAATGTTTTCTTCCCAGAGATTATTTTTTAGCCTACCCAGGAAGGTCCCAAGAATCTTTCTAAAGGTCTACCTTGTTGTAAACATGTTTAAGCCACTTGTCTATTACCACTCCAAAAGGGTAGGTTTTAGAACCTTGTCCTGTCACTATGGGCCTAAACTTAAAATGTTCCAATCCTTTGAGTTTTGGGCATCCCAAAAATAGTGGCTGTCACTGGATGTCTAACTTTCAAAAAATTATAAATCTCTGGTGAAATTCTTTCATCTATCAAATATTCTTCCAAATAATAGTCAGTGCGGCGGTGTGCTATATTTATTTCATTAAGGGAGGCATTAGAATATGTTTCTGTGTCATAAAGCATCTCAAATATTTTCTGAGAATATTGCAATGCCCCATATAACACTGTCCCCCCCCTCCCTTATCTGGCCTTATGACTGATAGAATGATCATTTCTCATCTGTTCTAATAATTCTTGTTCTTTTTTGGTCAAATTATGTGACACACACTTTCTTCTTTGCTTTTCAGTGCATGTATATCATCTGTAATAGCTTTTTCTAGTACACTTAAAGTAAGCTGTAACGGTGGGTTAAAGGTACTTCTCATCTTGCCTTCCTTTTCCTTTCTTCCATTTGTGTTTTGGTGCTGAAAGTTGTTGTTGTGTCTTTCGGCTTTTCCCGGTTAGGGGTCGCCACAGCGGAACTCCGGTCCGCTAATGATTGGTAGTTGATTTTTACGTGCCGAGTTACCAGCCCTGACGCCCAACCTTCAACAAAGGTATGCCCATTCACGCATGTCTCCACGCAGAAGACGCTCTAGCTGAGAATCGAACTGGACAGCGTCTTACTGTGAGGCGATATATGCTAAATTGAGTTTCCTCATAAATATTTTTAACGCTGAAATAACATCAGTATAATTAAGCTTTCTTGTTGGAACATATTTTAAACCTTTCATAAAAAGGGAAAAGTGCTCTCACTGTCTTAATGAAATGGTATCCTTAAAACCAATATTAGTAAGGAAAGCTACCTCATAAGTACTGTGTATCTTAGTCTGTGTGTGTGTGTGTGTGTGTGTGTGTGTGTGTGTGTGTGTATGTGGGGGGGGATATCAACAACACAGTATATATATATATATATATATATATATATTTTATATATATATATATATATATATATATATATATATATATATATATATATATATATATATATATATAGTTTTAAATCAAGTTAATGGATAAAATATGGTTGATTTTTTATCTTAAAAATTGTTAAGTTTACATTTGATGAATGTCTTGGAATTTGAAAAGTTCTTTTATGAATGATGTTTGTTAAAATGTTCTTGTGTCAAAAGGTGTTTGTAGTGCATTTCATTTGAGCATTAAGGAGTTGTATCTTTAAAGGATTGTGAAGGGTGATGACATCACTCATTTTTAACAGTATTTAAAGGCTGTACTATGGAGTGTAGTTAGATTCTGATGAAGTCCCCAGTTTCAGGGGATGAAAGCGCTCAATCTGTGTTTTTGTATGTTGGAAGAATAAAAACAGCTTGGACTGAAGAGTTTGGCTGACTGAAAGTGTTTCCTACTGCTTTACAGTGTATGTTTTTGGACTTTTTTTTGTTATATTTTACACTGTGGTTACTTTTGTTTTTTTTTATTCGTTATGTGGTCTGTTTTGTGAAATACCACCGAGTTCTTCAGTGAACCTGATGGTCCAGGGATGTCAGTGTTGAAACTTTCTTTTCCAGTCTGAATTTGTCAGGCATGTTGACAGCATTTACAGTGGTGGTTACACCCAGAAATGTTTCACATGGATGCCCCTGTGCTGCTCCTTATCCAAAGTGACAGTTATCACAAATACATCTGCCCTAGGATGGGAGGTGGACTCATTGTTAAGGGCAGACACGTCTTTGCTTGTAAATGTCCAGGAGATAAAGGCGGTTCTCTTTAACATGCAGGCAATTTGGGGACCTCCTTTCTTAGAATGCTTTTGCCATCCACTCCGCAGTGGTTTGGTATGTAAACAGTCGGAAGCTATCTCATTCTTATCACTCGTGGCAGAAGGTTAAATGGCTGTGGGAGTGGGCCAGCACTTTCTGATGGCAATGCACATTTCTGGTCAGGCCAATTGACATGCAGACAAAGCTCAACCAGTGAGTGGTCTGTAAGTCAGTATGCAGCAAATGCTTGCTTTTTTTGCAAGTGGTGCTATGACCTGTTTGCATCTCTGACCAATGCCAAACATACCAAATATTTCTGAGCCCTATGGCAGAGTGACATCTGTGGACATTTTTATTCTTTTCTTCAATTTCTTCTTTTGAAGATGCTCATAAAGAAAGCCATATTGCACAATGCCAGGGTCATTCTCAATAGCTATGTTCTGACCCAGACAAGTCTAGTTAACTCTATTGTGACCTTACCTTCTGAAGACAACTTTTCTCTTCAGGTTATTGGAGAGGTCACCTGTTGCAGCCATCTGGTAAGTGTCATCTAGTCCTTCAGTCCTTCAAGTTAACCTCATGGTTTCTCTAGTTCCACTAATAGCCAGAGACCCAGATTACTCTCCCAGGGTTGTGCATTATGTCCTAAATGTAGAACAAAAGCCCTGCACCAGAAAACTCTCTAATCAAAAGTAAATGGATACATTTTTCTTTATGGACCACTAGCCAAGGACTCTTGTCCTTTCTCAACTCCAATCCTGGTTGTTCTACACTTCTTGGCACATAATTCATCAGAGTTCAGGCTCTTTCACAGTCAAGCGTACCTTTAGCAGCAATTTTGCATTTTTAAACTGTTACAAAGTTTCCTAAGATGTACTTTTCTGTTGAGGTTTCCTCTTTAAAAAAATAAATAAATGTAACTCCCTGGGATCTTAACGTTGTTGGAAAAATTGACATTGCCTCTCTTCAAACCAGCAGCTTGAGTTAATTAAAATAGTTGTCTTGAAGGATTTTGATGTGCATAATGAACTAAGATTTTTATCCAGATAGGACAAAAGATTTTAGAAGGAATGACTTGACTTTTTGTTTCCTTTCAGCCAGAGGAAAGCAAGTTAGGAAGTGCTCAAGGTAGCTTGTCCAGTGATTTGAGATGGCATGCCTTTTGTTGTGCAAAGTACGATAAAACATCAACTGATGCAACAAAGGCCAGTTCTACAAGGGCCATGGCTACCCCTTCTGTCTTCTTTTAGAACTCTTCAATTCTTTATCTGTGTAGCTGTAATGTGGATTTCTTTGCACATTAGAAGCCAGATATGATCTCAGTGTTGCAGACTATCTTTGGGGCCACCACCCTTCTTGGTTTTGGTGGTCTGTCATGATGCCACCCAAATGGAGAAGTTAGGGATTCTGTTCTACTTTTGAAGTGAATGGATTTGGATCACACATGATACGAAAAGTTGAGTACTGATAATGTTGGATCTCCATGATCCACGTCTTTTCACTTCAACATACTCTCCCACAATCCCCCTTACCAGTGCAGTATCCTTTGTCATGAGGTCTGGAGGAATCTCCATGAAGTCTGTCTGTATGCTATGGGACTCGCTGTTGCTGTAGGAGAGCAAACCCCTTCTGGAGAGATGAGAAGGTCTTTGAGCATGTTAGTAAGAGATTTGAGCCTGGAAGAGTCCTGTCCTACAGTTGAAGTGAATGGAGACTGATAACGGTACATATGTTTGTGTGTGAGAACTATAAAGACAGCCAGGTTTCTTGAAGGCCATTAGGTCTTGTTTGTCAAATGAATCTTTGAATAAGGTAATTTGAATATATGTAATACTAAAGCAAATAATTAACCTAGTTAAGCTGAAAATAATGAAATGTATTACAGATTAAATTGCCTAATTAAAGCTATATGTAATGTTAATTGCATCTAAAATAGTCATATTTCTCAATACCTTAGTGCAAGAAATCTGGACAAAGCCTAAAATATTAGAGGGACAAAGACCCAAAAATAGGGACAGGTTTTAAATATTGCTCTTATAAACTTAAAGATGCTAGATTTGTGTTGATGTGCATTTTCTGAAGGAAATGAAGTCTAAAACTCAAATGTATGTCATTAAATCACTTCAGTCCTTAGAAATTTGCCAGAAAACCACAGATTTTACAGAGGTCAGTTAAAAAAAATACAAGGCATAAACCTGGATATTTTTGTGAAAATCTGGACAGTTTAGAGAGGTATGGTTTGAGTACTTAGGGCAGCATGGTAGTTAAGAACTGTGCCTTACAGTTTTGGGATCTGTGGTTCAATCCTGACCTCCGTTTATGGTTTGAGCAGAGATTTGCATATTTTTCCTGTGTGTATTAGAAAACATGATACTTAATTAGCTATAACACTCGGCTCCCTGTGGTCTCTGGTCCACATCATGAGTACAAAAGAGCTGAAATGGACCAATTTTTACTTAAGATGCTTTGTAATAGTAAATAAGAATTCTAAGTCAGGCTTCATAAAAAAATAGTAACTTACAAAAGTAAGATGAGACCGGTTCTAATTTGTAAAGAATAAGGTGTGCAATTCTGTAATTCCAGAGATACTTTAACTCGGATGTCTCTAACTAATCCTGGATTCCAGTATACTAAATACTGTGAAGGTTGTAGTACAGAATCTTTTTAATGAATTTAACTCTACAAGTGATATTTCATACAGGGCCTCAAGTCTGTAAAACATTTTTCCCTGTATAGTTTTCTTTGATTTGTTTAGTCTTTGTTAGAGCGGCGCAGTGGTAAAGAGGTTTGCGTTGTCGCCTCATAGCAAGAGGTGCTCCAGTTCGATTCTCAGCTGGGGTGCCTTCTGTGCAAAGTCTGCATGTTCTCCCTGTGTTCGAGTGGGTTTCCTCTGGGTGCTACTGTTTCTTCCCACATTCCAAGGACCTGAATCTGGAACGTTTCTCCCCAGGCCTCCTCTGAAAACGGGCTCTGCCCCAGTTGAACTTTCCCAGGAAACAAATGTTAAATAAAAACTTCACGGTTCTTAATATCTCTATGTAATTTATCCCATTTAACTAGTACTGTCTCAGAAAACCAGCTTCGTTTTATTTATTTATTTTTTTTATTCATTTTACATTTGTTAACCAGGGGTGTCTGAGAAACCTTTTGGGGGGAAAAAAGGCCCTTT
>NC_056737.1:1852574303-1852589303 GCF_019279795.1 Protopterus annectens
TAAAAGTCAATAATATATATGATATACTCATCCTATATGTAAATTTGTTTTTTTGCAAAAAATATAAACTAATAGCAATATATATATGATATACTCATCCTATATGTGAATGTATGGACCTATAAAAACAGATAATATAAAAATGTGTACATAATATACACTGCCACATGATGAAATGTAGCGATATAATATTAAAATATGGCACATATGAATAGCTCACTAATAATACTTAGTGGAAATTATTGTGTGCATGTATAAAAAATTTTTGCCTATAGTAAATATGGATATACAACAAATAATATAATAAACATATGGAGAAAATTGTATAAATAACAATGGTAAAAAGGACATGTCATTTAAACATCTTAATCCATCTTATATACAGTAACCAATGCTCAAATTACATTTAGTCATGCGGGTCATCTCAAAGATCTACCCTTCAAATGAGGTTTTATGGACAAAACCTCATTCAAACCTTTTTCTCTATGCGCAGCCAATCTGCACATCCATTTTAGTTCTGCTTGTTCTGTGAGATTGACTATGTTTCCTATTCTAGGACTAGGTTCTATCACTTGGAGCACTTGAAATAAAAATGTGAGCATCTCACCCTCTCTGATGGTATGTTTAGCTAGGGCACTATACTCTATATAGATATGTGTGTGTATATATATATATATATATATATATATATATATATATATATATATATATATATATGTGTGTGTGTGTGTGTGTATATATATATATATATATATATATATATATGTGTGTGTGTGTGTGTGTGTGCGTGTGTATATATATATATATATATATATATATATATATATATATATATATATATATACACACATATATATATATATATATATATATATATATATATATAGATATATATATATATATATACATATATATACACAGGTCTACATTTGGTTGACAGACCATTTGATCGACACTCATTTGGTCGAAAGTTCATTTGATCGAAAACCAGTATTCAAGGCATAAAACTGGGATTTGTCCCCCTCCCCAATGTCATGCGACTCTGGAGTTAATATATATATATATATATATATATATATATATAGCTAGAGGGGTGTGGGTGGCATAGCCTCCCACATTGGGGGGTGTGGGGGCAAAGCCCCCACCTATTTTCATTTAAAAGAAGAAAAAATAACACAAAAAGTACACATTTTAAATGAAAATAGGTGGGGGCTTCACCCCCACACCCCCCAATGTGGGGGGGCTGTGCCCCCACCCCCTAACTATATATAGCAACTCCAGGGTCGCACTACATTGGGGAGGGGGACAAATCCATGTTAATCACATTGAATACTGGTTTTCGATCAAATGAACTTTCGAACAAACGAGTGTCGATCAAATGGTCTGTCGATCCAATGTAGTAGACCCATAAACACACACACACACACACACACACGCACACACACACACACACACACACACGCACACACACACGCACACACACACACCATGTATACCAGTCAACTAGCTTGTATTGATCATAATGTCACATACAGGTATAGGAGTGTCCCTCCTAACACCTCCAGCAGCTGTTACAGTGCCAGGACAGTATGCGTGATTACCCTCAGAGTGTGGATACATCATAATAGTTGTACGTGTGTGTTTTTGCAGAATCTTCTCTGATCACTCTAAATCACATATGTTATGTCAGAGGAATGGGATTACTGGAGTATTATTCTGATATTGTCCATGATTATGGTTGCGTCTTTTAATGTTGTCCATGAGCGTTTACCTGTGTCCCACTTGCTGAAGATGTCTTCTGAGACTACACTCATATTCAGGCAAATCAGCTTGCACAGCTTCACAATATGCACCCTACCCCAATTGTATGTACCATGCCTGATAGATGTCCACTGCATTATTCATATAAGGATGTTTATCTCTCATAGACATCCTCCCCATTGTTATGTCACCTTGTAAGACAGTCACATAATACACATTTTCACAGTGCAGTTCCTACTGTACCAGACTGATGTGTGATTGATGTTGCTGCTACAACTATCTTCCATTCTCATGCCCTTATCTGCTCTACATTAAGTTGTTTCACCTGTCCTCTTTCCCTGTGCTCATTCCTTCAATTCATCTATGTGTCCCTATTCAATACACACTATCCCTGAGTGTTTATTTTACATGGCAGTCCATGTACCCTTACAGATAATTTACACTTCAGTACAGAATGCCAGGAATGGGATTTCACAATAATCTGCACTGTAGATACACTGTCTTGTACTGTGTTTGGACCATATGCTTAACAATCATACCTGTCAACTGTCCAGATTTTCACAGAATATCCACATTTTTGCTTTTATATCTTTTGGTGTGTTCCTTATCAAATTTGTGGTTTTCTGCCATATCACTGGGATGATCTCAGGACTGATGTGATTCAATAATTACATACATTTGAGTTTCAGACTTCAAATCCTTCAGAACATGTATTGTAACACAAACCCCTGGTTATTCCAGCACATTTCTAAAGATAAAACATGTCAAATATGTCCCTGTTTCTGTGTCATTGTCCCCATTAAGTTGGTCTTTGTCCAAATGTCTTGTACTAAGATTTTGAGAGCTATCTGTTAAGCCCTGGTGATCACTGTGAGATTCCATGCAAAACCACAGACCTTCAGTGCTCTGATTTAAACAGGATTGTTATCCGTTTTTGCTTTCACAATTTCATGGCCGTAACGCTGTTGCCAGCCATGAAACCTCACTTACTTACATTTAAACACAGTGCATGGCATGAATATGCAATGAGTGCCACTGCTCACCTCACATCACTACGCACACATGTAAATTCCATGTAGGTTTCATGTAAAGCTTGCATGGAGTTTATTGAATCCCAGGGAGTGGGAGAGGAGTTTATTTTAATTATGTTTCTCTTCTAATGTACTACTGGTAAGATACAAAAAAATAACACAAATGATCAGAACATTTCCCATTTATACACAATTAAAATATCCAGAATATACAGAATAATGTATATTTATACACAAGTACAAATGTTATGGCATGATGACCTTAGAACAGTAAGTGACTCCTTATATGGTAAAAAAAAGACAAGAACAAGTCCTCTGCAAATGTATGTAATATACACAACTGGGTTCAGTAATAACTTACTTTACATGTAGCAATGCCTGCTGACATTTACACACAAGTGCTTCAGTAACAACACTTAACATTTATTTATCAACCTTGTTTAATGTAAACATGACATTACACTTTTATTTACATCATTGTGAATTATGCCTCATTAAAATATGATTACAGCTCATTAACAGTTGTCAATCAAAATGGCCATGCCCAAACATGCACAGTCCCACTACTGGGGTGCTAAAAATATATCAGCAAGAATGGAAACATTCTGCAAAATTGGGAAAAGCTGAGAGGTGGACAGACAGCTTTAATTAAATTAAAAATTTAGCAGAGCAACACATTTTGCATCAACATGTATTTTCTGAGCAATAAGAGCTATGAAATTTTAATGACTAGCATTACTGGTTGACTGTAATCCTCAGATTTACCAGACAAAAATCAAAAGTTGTACCAGAGATGGCAAAAATATGAGGCAATATGTCAAACAATTTGCAAAATTTGAGACAGATGAGAGGCAGACAGACAGCTTTAATTTATCAAAAGGTTAACTAAACAACAGGTTTTCTATTAATATGCATTTTCTGAAAAATAAAAACTATGAAAAGATAATGATTGGCATTATTCATTAAGTCAGAAGGTATGGGAAGTATGGGGTGAGGTGGGGCTTTTCTGCTGCTGCTGCAAAAATCAGAAACATTTATTTTGAGCTGCTTTGTTACATTACATGTAATGGGTATCTTTAATGGGTATATATCATAACATCAAATTTGCATAACATCGAATGGCCATAACCTCAAATGTGCCATTCATCGAATCTGTACTTGTGGGATCGCGGTACAGTGAGGATCAGTAAATATGCCCTTTCGTCACTGTAGTGTGACTTCGGAGTTGGTATATATAATTAGGCCCCCACATGAACAGATTCGATGAACGGCGCATTTGAGGTTATGGCTGTTCGATGTTATGCGAATTTGATGTTATGATATAAACCCCTTTAAAGTACTTGGATTGAGGGTATGAGATACAAGGGATATAGCTATGATTTCTCATAGTAGAGGCTAAAAACATTTATTACTATGACTGATAAGCAATTTTCAAATGTTTCTGGCAGAACAGATCGCTAAATTTCTATCAGTGTCTGATCTTTGAAAACGGTACTTTTCTGATGTCTTTCATGCTAAAACAACAACTATGGTAAATAAAGCATTTTAGGTTCTGAAAGAGAAAGATAAAAGGGTACATGTTATTTCCCCATAAGTGCCATTATTTATAAATAACTGTTTCTGTGAAATAAGGAAATGCCATTCCTGTTCAGTGAATGCTGACTGCTAAAATACGGTCCTGAGTTATGTGGTAATTCACCCTTTACATAAGTGTATGTTAATGCTGTACTGCTATCTGGTGATAAATAAACAGAGCTATATCAGATTGTAATAAATATATGCACACAGAAATTTAAAGTTAGATATAATTAAAATAAAGGCTCAATTTCAGAGTTAAACAAGTAAGATGCTGGAGGTACCCTTCGCTAGGAGCTTGTTTAATCATAATTGACTTAGAACTGATACCATTAGAGTATAATGTGGGAGATGGGTTAGCATATAATCTTTTAATACTACTAATAACAGGGCATAAGGAGATCCTGATTTTTATCCCATCCATTTTGCACTCAACAGTGAAGCAATCCATTGCAATGCTGTGGCATTTCATGTTTTTTATATAACACAATTACACTTGTTTTGTATTTATTCATTGTGCTGCAATAGTAATTTTAATTCTAGGTTATACCTCTGAGCACACATTTGAAGAAAGAAAGATGGGGATTTTGTCTTTGCATACTGTAACTGACTAATACATCCTACAAAGACTAAATGTGTTTTCATAGTATATATTTGGATACATGTGACTAAAATATCAGTGATTAAATTTTTGGGGAAAGGCAGGCTGCATTGACAGTTTTACTGCTATGATTGTAGTCTAGACCTACATGCTTTCATTTCCACTTTCTTCAGATGCTCTACCTGCAACAACTTAGCAGTGATGAATTGCATTCCAACCATCCCTTCCACAAAACAGACATCCTGAATAACTAAAAAAATTAAAAAGTGTAATGAAGAGAATTTTCTTCAGGGTCATATTTATCTTTAATTTACAAATTATTGAAGAATACTGAACATGCAGTTCCTGAACATTTCTGGAATTACTGTATAAAACAAGAGTTTTTTTTCCCACATGGTTGACACATAAAAAATGTTTTTGTGTTACTTATGTAATCATGTCATCAGCTTTCTGGGGATATGCACTTGGATGTTTCTTCACATTGTCATCTATATTCATCATAGGTTTGGTGCATTGTTTTCTGATACCACTTTATCTGTTGGAAAAATTTACAAATTGGGAGCAAATGGTTAATTCATTATGAGAACTTAAACATTTAGACTATTATTTTTTTTTAATATAACTTATACACATTGTAATATTGTTATATTAAGTACATCCAGTATAAATATTGTACTTAGTTAATTTTAATTGCTTATATTATATATAGGAGAAATACTTAGTATTGAAACTTTATATACAATGCTACCATTATATTGTTAATAGTTACTTAGTAAAAAATCTGAAAAAAAAATTGTTGCAGAAAAGAGGAAAACCCCAGAATGCAAAAAACTCCCTTAGCATCCTCAGTAAGAAGCTGAAATCATTCATAAAATCCTCCAAAGCTAGTTACGAAAATAAAATTGCCAAAGATTCCATAGACAGCCACAAGGCATTCTATAACTATGTCAAGAATCTAAATGGCAATGCTCAGATCTGTTCTGAGCTACAACAGAATGGCATTAAATATACTGATCCCAAGGATATTGCCAATATCCTGGCAGATCGATTCAGTGCCAAATTCACCCCCCTCTAACCCCCTAAATTGCCCATCTCAATACCGGAAGATTGCCAAATTCCAGTAATAATGGCCACACAGGTAAAAAACGCACTCTCCAAAGCTAAGAATACAGCATCCATGGAACCAGATGACATCATGGGCTGTGTACTACATGAACTACAAAATGAACTGGCACCTCACCTAAGTGTCATGTTTAATCATACCCTCACCTCAGGCTTTGTGCCCATTGAGTGGCGCACAGCTACAGTTATCCCACTCCACAAGGGGGGATCCACATTGGATCCTGGGAACTACCGTCCCATCAGTCTGATGAGCCTGATCTGCAAGGCCATGGAATGTATTATCATGGAACTTATAAACAAAGACATTGGTAACCTTCAAACACTGGACCCCACCTAGTTTGGATTTGTGAAGGGCTGATCTTGTCTCTTGAACCTGATTGACTTCTTTGAATCAGTCTCCAGAGCCATGGACGAGGGTAAGGCAGTCCACACAGCCTATCTGGACCTTGCCAAGGCCTTTGACACCATCCCCTACTCTGGAATCATAGATAAACTTACTAAGCTGGGCATTAATCCCTACATTACCCGATGGGTTGCCAACTGGCTTACTGACAGAACCCACACTGTAAAAGTAGCTGACTCCAAATCCAGCTCCAGACAAATGACAAGTGGAGTACCTCAGGGTTCGGTCCTGGGACCTCTCTTGTTTGGCATCTACTTCTCTGAAGTACAGGCCAACACTAAGGGACTCTGGCTAACAAAGTTCACAGATGACTGCAAACTGGGAGCCATTATTGAATCCCCAAATGATGTAAGGGCCTTACAGAAACAGATGCTTGGTGCCAGAGCCATGGGCTCAAGCTCAATGCCAAGAAATGTATAGTTATCCCCTTTGGGAAAAAACATGTACCCATGAATTACCACATAGATGGCAGTACACTAAACACCAAAAGTGTGATAAGAGACTTAGGGACACAGGTGGACAGTGGTCTCACCCTCAATAAGCACATTGCCACAACAGTCAGGAAATCCTTCTATGTGGCATACCTCATCACTAAGGGCTTTTCATCCAGAAAAAAGGAGGTCATTGTCCCACTGTACTCATCCCTCATTAGACCCATTATAGAATGCAATGCCCCATTTGGTATGTACCTCTCAAGACATCTGCAACAACTGGAAAGGCCGCAGAAATACCTCACTAAAAGAATCACAGGCCTAAAGCAGATGCCCTATGCTGACTGCCTTAAAAAACTCCAGCTATACTCTGTTGCATATCGTCTACTCTGAGGCGATCTCTGCTTAACATACAAGGCCATGTCAAACCAAGAGCTGTTGGACATGCTACACTTAAAGAAATCCCAATCCCTCAGAGCCACTTGCTCTAGGGATCTAAACCTTGTCATCACAATAAATAAAACATGGTGGAGTGATAGGTTCCTGACCCAGAGACTCCCAGACTCTGGAATAGACTGCCCATACATGTTAAGCAGAGCGCCTCTTTGGCCCTCTTCAAAAGGAACCTTGATGATTGGATGGGAGAAAAGAAATTCACCCCGGGGATCACATCAGTCGCCCTGCTAGACAGGGCTCCAGGGAAGTAAATAGTGTGGGAAGAAATAGCCAGGGAATTGTTATGGCTAGGCTTGTATAGGCCCTAGGACCAATGGCCTAGTACCAACCTATGAATACTGAGTCCTTTTGCTAGATTTTGTAAACTGATAACACAGACATGTTTGAGCTCCTTTTGACAAATTTTGTTACATAAAACACAATTATATCAAATCACTTTGTACTTAATACTCATGTTTTACCTCATACTCCGAAGACACAAAGACCCATTCTCTGCCAATTTTTGGTGGGTACATGATGGAACACTACCACTAAAACTGGAAAGTACTGACTCTAGTCAAAAGAAGATGACCTTCATTTACTACTAAGTTATAGAACATGCAGTAAACAAATATGCTACATCTAAGATTTGCACCTGAACTGGAAATTTTGACCTAGTTGTGCATGACCTTATAATCCTTACCTTCATCATATTTTTGTTTTTATTTGGTTGCTTTTTGAAGAGCTAAATGTTTTAGAAGTGCATTCTTCTTAATTTGTTTATATTCTTTGTGTCTACCACAGGTGCTTACATGCTAGTAACTCATGATACATCTGTTCATTGCCACTTGCTCAGAAAAACAAATTCTCTAACTCACATTAGCCCAATCTTCTAATTCTACATAGCTTTCCCAACATCTGATCATGTAAACTACATAGCCCTACCAGAACTTAAGCCCGTAAATGAAAAGTCCCACCAGTTCCCAACCTGACTCTCTGATCCTTTAGTCTAAACCTCAGCTCTCCCTCCCTAACCCTAAAGTTGTCAGTCACTTCCTAAACATAAAACTATAACCCCTGATATTAAACCTAAATCTAAATTATTCAATCACTCCCTAGCCCTGAAACTCCAACCACCCTCCTTAAAACCTAAATCATCCAATCAATCTCTAACCCTAAAACTCCCTTCCTGCTCCCTAAACCTAAAACTGCAACACCCTCTCTAAACCTAAGTTCCCTGATTACTCCCTAAACCTAAAACTCTCTTCACACTCACTAAACCTAAAGTCCCTTTCCAGCTCTCTAATCCTAAACCCCATCCTGTTCTCTCCCCACAGCTGCTTGCCCTAACTCATATTTGAGTTTGAACATGAGTAGAAGCCTAGACAAGCTACTAGGTTCTTGAATTCCTAGCTTTGGGACATTTTTGAGCACACAGGACTTGAATGCCTATAGTGAACCACTTTATTTAGTATGCATACTGAAAACGCAGAACAAAGCAAACATTTTTATTTAACTGAATTTTGTTATAATCTGTAGTGTTGCATACTCTAAAAACTTAGCAATAATATTGAGCAACAAAGAAGAAAGTCATCTAATCCTGTGGAGAGCTATTAGCAGAATGCCACTGACCTTGGTCTTCCTTTGCAGGCCTCTGGTGAAATCTGTTATTAAATATGATATGGCCTTCTGACCTTATGTAGCTAAATGTCATGTTCAGTTAGAGAAAATACATATATATCTCACCAATGTAGTATGCTCTATGATTTGTATTATAAAAGCCATCATAAATATACCTCCCAGCTCTCCCTAATTTTAGAGATGTCCTTATCTTTGGCTAAACAAATTGCTTCATCCCTCCAAACAACACTGGAATTTTTTCTTTTCTTTTCCTTTTTTTTGTGTTTTGAGGAAAAAGTTGTGGATTGTAATCAGTAAATACTGATAATCATTACAGTTATTACAGATTTCTTTTACTTCGGAGAAAATGTGTTAATTTGTAACTTCCTACTTTAGTAGTACCATTATTTAAAAAGTGTCCATAATTTGATCCCTTCTCCCTAAATACTTTTTGCTTTGCCTTACTTTTGAATATAAATGTTAAGTGCTGCGAGGCCATTTACTGTACTTAGTATGCTGCTGTTTATTTTGGTGTATGCCTGCTTAGTCTTTAAGTCCCTGTTTGAGTCCATGTTTTTTGAAATGTGTCCACCAGGAGAAGTTGGCACATAATCCACCAACAGCAAACTGGATTAGTCAAATTTTTTGAATAACCCAGCCACCAAAAATTAAGTTGACATCAAAAATAGAGCTTTTATCCTGCAAGGGGGAAGGCATCCCCCACTCCCTTACTTAGTTATTCTAACCTTATAGTTATGCAACAGTGGGGAAGAGAGACACTCTCTGCAAGACTGAATAGAAATGTCATACAGCTGCTGTCTTATAATAGAGTTGACTGATGTTAAAAGATTCAGGGACTGCTTAACTTTGTGAGTTAGGATTGTGAAGACTGCTTTCAAGGAGTTGCAGTTTGTAAAATGGTAGACCTCCATTTTGAATTAATGCCTGTAGACTTTATAACTGTCTATAACTAGACTATCACAAAACCAAGTGAAGTCACCAACACTGTTGCTAGCTAAAAATAATAACTTTGTGATATAGTACCAACCAAGGATGTTGAATAATTACAGTTTTCTTTTTCTGCTGAAGCACTTCTTTGTTTGATTTCAAAAAACATGACAACTGCATAATTACATGGAAGATTAAAACACAAAAAGGACATGGCGTATTCCAAGCTTTACTCTATATAAAATATGCTTCTATGGAAACTGATGAAGTTATATTATGCAACGTATCAAGCAAGCCAAAATGTTGATTGTCAGGAGAAGGATTTCGTAGTGCTCTTGTCAAAAAGCATAGCAGTGCTTAAGTAAACATCAGAGTGTAAACACTGACATTGGAGATAAAAATGGAACAAGGTATTTTCTGAGAAACAGAATACACTTCTGCTAGTTATTTTGGTATGCATCTATATATATATATATCTATATATATATATATATGTAAAAAAGAGAGGATGAAGAGTGCACCACGAGCTGTTATTCAAAATTCAGCAAATAAATCCAAAGAAATAACTGTTTGAATAAAATCAGACATGAAAGGCTGCTGAATGTAGTTCCTTTTAAACATCCAATGACATGATGTCATAATTGACTTAAAGAGACAGTTGTGTCCCAATAATATAGAGCTAAAAAATAAGCCTTTCATGTCTGATGAAGCGTTGGGTGTCAACGCGAAAGCGCTTACTCTCATTATTTGCTGCAGTCATTGTTGTTCGTAATAAACGAAGATTTTATTCAAACAGTTATTTCTTTGGATTTATTTGCTGAATTTTGAATAACAGCTCGTGGTGCACTCTTCATCCTCTCTTTTTTACATGGTTCGAAGTTTTTGAGGAGAGTGCTTTACCTGGCAGTGTGTTTTTCTTTGGTTAATATATATATATATATATATATATATATATATATGTGTGTGTGTGTGTATATATATATATATATATATATATATATATATATATATATATATATATATATATATACACACACATATTGGGTTACAGAAAAAGTAACATCTTCCACGTATACAAAGAAAAGGATATAATAATAATAAGGCTGTATTTTATTTTTGCATTTACTTGAACTTGTTTAGAGGAGAATATTAATGAGAAGTGAATTATGTGGGAATATTTAGCTCTGAGCCTGAATTACATTTCTGTATTTAACATCAGCAGAAAAGAATGGTATTTCATTGTATTCTATTAACTATGATAATTTGCCAAACATAAATGGCACTGAGAATACTGAGTATAAAAGAATACTCTTATGTTTTGTCAGTAATGAAGGTTTTATAACTGTGCTACAGATTTATTTGAATGGCTTGTCTGTCAGCAGCTCTCGTCTTACCATAAATGATAAGATTGTAAATATATTAGACTTGCATAGTATTAAGCAGTATATAACAAAATAACCAAAGTTTTAAGGATCCTGAGCCAATTAAAAATGTCATCCATAGTTCTTATGGACAATTCTGCATCATGACATTAATCAGAAAAGACTTCTGAATATGTATAGTCTAAAAGTTTTGCAGGCAAATCACATAAAACAGAATAATAATATTTTTAAATTATAAGTCAAACAAAAGGAACAAAATGTTAAAATGACACACATTTTGGACAAATACCACACATTTTATCATTCTTATACTAGTGAATGCCTAAATAATACTGAACAGTTCTTAATTTCTTCTGCTGCTGTAGTTATATATCATTTATCTTGCACTGTCACAGTGTGTAAGACTAATTCTTTCTCAGAGAAGTTTAAAAATGATTCCTCAGATGTGTAGTTTGTAGTAGAACCCATGTCAAAAATATCTATTTCATTACTCTTTAGTTATCTGTCAAAACCCTTGGTCAGAAAAGTACTTAGCAGATGGTGAACAGCTGAGTGAAATCTGGACATAAAACCAAGCAACCTGCCAAGAATGAAGTAAGAATTGTGATACTGCATGTAGATTCACAAAAGTGAATGACATAATGGTAAGAAGGAGGCTGAATATTCTGTGTATCCAGGAGATAAGGTGGGAGGCCAGTTCAGTGAAGTCTCATTGCCTGGGCTCTAGTGTCAGTTACCTAGGAGGAAGAGGATGCATTAGAAACGTTGTGTGAATCATTAGTAAGACAGAAAATCTTCTGGATTGAGGAAGGGATCAGGATCAGTGACAGACCCATGGCAATCAAAATCCAGTGTAAAGATGGAGCAGTCCTCATGGTCTCTGCCTATGCGCCAGCATTTATCTAACAGTTGCAGGACCTTCTTAATAAGGTGGCACAAAATCAGTTGGTCTTGATAACTGGAAACTTGAATACTCATAGAAGGAAGACAGAACCAGCAATGAAGATGGCCTGGGTTCATGTGTAGGGGACAATAGGAATAATGATGGGGATGCTATTTTGAGTTTCTGTGTTTCAAATGGCTTAATGGTGGTCACACAAGTTCATAGGTTCATATGTAATTGCTAGGCTAATAGCACAAGAGGATTACAAGCCTAGCCAATAATACCCAGGATATGATAATATTACATCTTAATTTCCCGATATAGAATGGGGTAGTATCAGGGGAATGGATCTTTTGGGTGTTGGAGCCCTGAGTCATTTTACAGACCGCTTCTGTCCATAAGGGACAAGGGCAGTACCCAAGGAGAGAATTTACGGTTCCCACCCATTTATCTAAATACTTTTTAAAGTGTGTGAGGAATGGGCTTTGTTTTATGAAGATGGGAAGTTTATTCCATAGATGAGGTAGCCTTTGGGATATGAATCTGTCTCTCCAGCAAGTACTGTTAGAGTCACAAATAAGGTTCAGGTCCATGGAACGTGTAACCCTCATATATTTTTTCTTGCAAATATGTAACATTTTCATCAGGGCTGGATCAGACAATGCCTTGTAGGTCAGGCATAAGTCACCTCTCAATAAATGATTTGAGATGGAGTAAAGGGATAGGGCCTCCAGTCAGTCTGCATGATACATGTCTTGCACTTTGTATTTTTTAGTAACATAGTTCACCAAAAGCGACCTTCACAAAGTCATATATGAGTAACCTATATGCAATGCAGGTAGACTTTCTCCTAGAAAGTAAAGTAACTGGGGTCAAATCAGAGTTTGCAAAGTTATCCATAGTGAAGAAATCAGTCTTCAAGCATAAACCACTGGTTGTCACAGTCTCTTAAGCAGTGGTCAGAGAGTGCTCTAAGATCAACAGTGACTAGGTTGAAGACCTGAAAGATGATCTGAGCAAAAACATAGGAGTTCAAGGAAATACTCATGGCTCTAACACCTCAGGAAGAAGAAGAAATAGGTAGAACACAAAAAGAACAACATATTCTCAAAGCAGCATGTGTGAAGATGATAGAACAGATCTGAGATTCAGACTCCTGTGTATTTAAGGTACATAAAAAAGCTGGTAGGGAATTCAGAAGTCCAGAAAATTGTCAGAAATAAAGAAGGAATGCAAGAAGTGGGAGATAGAAAAGGTGGACCTAGCTAAGGAAGAATACAGGTTAGCTAACAAAGAGGCTAACTGTGTAGACAAAATGGGAAAATGCAAAGTGTCAGAGAACCTCTATCAGTTTCTGTAAAGTGAGCCAGTAGATGGTACAAAAAGTCTTTATCAGGTTGCAAGATAGCAATAGAAAGATAAAGAAGATAGTGAGCAGATACCATCATAGCTCTCAACTGTCCAGATTTTTGCAGAATGTCCATATTTTTTGCCATATTTTTTGTCGGTTTCTCATAAAATTGTAGTTTTCTGTCAAACTGATAGCAAACCACTGAGGACTGAAGTCAGAAAATAATGGCAGGCATTTGATTTTTCAGACTTAATCCGTCTATGCAAAACCTTGTTATTCTATCAACTTTCTAAGTTTATAAGAGCAATATTTAAAAGTGTCCCTATTTTTGGGACTTTGTCCCCCCATTATTTGTGGCTTTGTCTAAATTTCTTGCTGTAAGAGTATGCGGTATGTATACCATTCTTAAGGGACATCGGCAACATTCTGCTTACCAGTCCATAGTTCATCTAAGGTAGATGAAAGGAGAACTCTAAGAAACTTGTGAATGATGAAAAACTCTCAAAAGCTGTACTTCCACATGTATGGCTGATGATAAAAGAGGAGGGAGAACCCACTCTAAAGGAAGTATGAAATTCAATGAGGAAAATGAAGTCAGGGAAAGTGGCAAGCTCAGATGATGTCATAGCAGATATGATCAAGATGGCTGTAATAGGGAAGAAATGTCTCTTGATGGTACTCTTCATGGTACTGATAGAAAAATGTATGTAAGGTGACTAATGCCAATATACAGCAACAAAGAGAGTATCTACAACTGTAGGCAGCACAGAGGTATCAAACCCCTGTCACACTGCTGCATGAAAGAGCAACAGAAGGTGACTGATAAATGAATATGTAGATTATAAGAAATTAAGATGAGAGATGAGTAGTTCTGATTCAGATCAGGATGCAGTGCAATTGACCAGATGTTTGGAGTACATTAGATATTGGTGAAAAAGCTGAAGATGTGGAAATAGTCCAGCTGGGTATTCCTAGTCTTGGAGAAGGTATATGACAACATCTCAAGAAAGCTGATTTGGACAGTCCTGTGCTGATTCAAAATCCTGAAACATTGGAAGAATTAGTGCAAGGATCCAATGACACACATATGAACAATGATTAGACTCACAGAGGGGTTCCCTTTGGGTGTGGATGTACACCAGGGTTTAGCTCTGAGCCCACTCCTGTTCATTGTGATGATGGACTACATCATCAAACAGGTCATGGTGACAGATCAACAAAGCCGCTTTACACAGACAATATGGCAATACAAGCAGACTCAGAACAGAAATATTAACAAATAACAGGAGACTGGAATGCAAAGCTGAAGGTACAGGGAATGAAACTGAGTACAGACAAGGTAGTGGTCATGGCAGCTACTGGGAGAAGTCAGGAGAAGCAGAAATCTGACACAGAAGGGAAAATAGTAGAACAGGTTAGCAGCTTCAAGTAGCTGGGAGGTGCGGTTGTGGAGAAAG